>NC_142501.1:69830037-69983162 GCF_057876585.1 Rhinolophus sinicus
ATAACAATTATCAATCCAGTTCCCCAAGTAGTAGGCATTAAGGCATTAAAGACAATTTGAACCTCTAGAACATTTAGAGGGGCCTCTGTTTTCTTCTAAACCACTGACTGTTCCATGTTCATGAGGAAAATAGTCTTTTTTGTTATTATTATTATTTTTTAATTATGAGATTTTTTTTTTTTTTTTTTAAGATTTTATTGGGAAAGGGGAACAGTATGTACTTCCAGGACTTTTTTTTTTCCAAGTCAAATTGTTGTTCTTTCCATCTTAGTTGTAGAGGGTTCCATTCAGCTTCAAGTTGTTGTCCTTTCAATCTTAGTTGTGGAGGGCACAGCTCAGCTCCAGGTCCAGTTGCCATTGCTAGTTGCAGGGGGCGCAGCCCACCATCTCTTGTGGGAGTCGAACCAGCAACCTTGTGGTTGAGAGGACGTGCTCCAACCAACTGAGCCATCCAGGAGCTCAGCGGCAGCTCAGCTCAAGGTGCCATGTTCAGCCTACCATCCCTTGCGGGACTCGAGGAATTGAACTGGCAACCTTGTGGTTGAGAGCCCACTGACCCATGTGGGAATCGAACCGGCAGCCTTCGGAGTTAGGAGCACGGAGCTCTAACTGCCTGAGCCACCGGGCCGGCCCCTGTTATCATTATTTTTAAAGGACACCTATACAGTTCAAAAACAAAAGGCACTGATATGTTGTCAAGAGGCTAATCCCATTTCCCATCCTGGCACTTCCTAGACCACATGACTGTGTTCTTGTTTCTTTATCTCATCAAGCTTCATCTATAAAATAGCAGTGTGTAGATTAAATGCAATTTAAATTTAGAGAATTCACACAACAGAAAAATGAAGAAACAAATATTGTGAGCCAACATAGGTTTACCACTTTTAATCTGTCACATAAGCACAAGTTTCTCCCTGCAAACCACCATCATTATTGCCATTATTCCATCAAAGACAGTATGTTTTAACACTAAAAAAAGGAGGAACCACACTCTCAGAATAGCAGATTATCCTTCACATTGAACAAATTAAGCTTTGTGAAAACTTGCTACATTTCCTTTACTTTTTTCATTTTGATTTGAATAGTGACTATGTTGGGAAGCAGTGGCAGTAACCTTGGGGCCCCGTTTGGAAACTCCTGGGCTAGATTATTCTCTCTCTCTCTCTCTCTCTCTCTCTCTCTCTCTCTCTCTCTCTCTCTCTCTCTATTTCTGTCTGCACAACATCTAAAGTTTTTTGATGTTGTGATTCTAAGTTTTGTTCCTTCCTCTAAGCATTTACAGACTTACAGAAAAAAATAAGGTCTATCAAAAGAGTTTGAATTTTTAAAACTCCTTGTGAAGACGTTTATCTTACTCATATCTTCTACAAATGGCAGGTTGTTTCTCAAAATGGCTTGAGCTAACATGTCCAGTGAGAAGGAGGGGTGCTGAAGTTGGAGACACTGAGCAGGAGCTCTAAATAGCGAGACTGAAGTTCGACTGGGGGATCCCTTCCTTATATCCCTTTAATTAATATTGAGACTTCTACAGAGAAAATGGGCATGGGGTGAGACCTGAAGCTGTGGAAGTCATAGGGGTCTGGTGTAGATTTCCCAAGTTAATACTATTGGTTAGGAGAATGAGTGAAAGAAAGAAAGAATGAATGGATAGACGAATGAATGTTCTTTTTTCACATCATTAAATCTTCTTCTGGATTAAAATACTTAGGTTCATAATGTTCTAAAACTAGTTGTATTTGGGAAATTATTAGATTTAATGGGTAACTTAGTAGAAAACACTGAGTCACCAAACTGACCAGAGAGATTTGTTTTTATAATTCAGCATAATATTCGTAGTGACATTGCCACACAGTATTCATAGTAACATTGCCAATAGAAGAAAGTGCCCAAGACCACAATTAAGAGATGTTCTATATCATTTTAGGGATGATTTATTTATTTTTTTCCTGCTTGCAGACTTGAGCACTTTTATTTCTTCCTTTTGAAGCTCCTTAAATCCCAGATGAAACTAGCTCTTAGCAGTTATTCTCTTTTATGGGATTAATTTTAAAAGAAAAAATAGATGTAACATAAAATTAACACCTAAGCTATTTGATTACATATCAGACTGAAAATATGAAAGAACTGGCTTTAACTTTCAAAAGATTGTTTTGGGAATTTATTTTGCTAAGACTTCTTTCTGCCACTTGTCTGTCACTTACACATTTGCTCCTCAATTTTCTCACTAGGACTGTGTACAGATCAAGCCCAATTTTAGTAATTGTCCTTGCTTGGCTTTTACCTAATCAACACCAGTCACTCCTTTTTTTTTTTTTTTTTTAACATACAGACGTGCATTGTAAATGGCCCAAGAGTAAAGGAAAAACCTGGCTTACCAGGTTTAAACAACATCAGGTTATAAACTATATCAGCCAAAGCCAAAATATTTAAATCTGACAACCAGAGAGTTCATTCTGAGTTTGATGCTAGCTTAGTGTACTTTTATTTTACTGTGTATTGACAAACTAAAATTAGATTTCTACAAAGGCTGGCATTGACAGGGTTGGTTAGGCATTCAGGGACAATAGAAAGAGAAACCAAATGTTACAGATGCATTACAAGTAATTGCCTAATTTGGATTTTTTTTTGTAATAGGTCACCTTATTATATTTAATGGTTCAAATTTAAATTTGATCTATGTTCTTTTCATAAACAGCATTCACATTTTCTATTGACTTTCTTAAATATTGACCATCAGCCTAAAGATAAAGAGATATTCTTACATTTATCTTTGGATTATGGATGGTTTAATTCATCATGATCTTAGGAAGATAAAATAAGAAAGCCATTTGTGCATTTATGATTTGGGGTCCTTGAGTGAAGTGCTTACGGATCATCTTTCTTCTAGGTACTCCTGAGATTTTAATACATTTCCACCATGTTATATTTTAGAAAGAAACTATACCACACATGCATCATAAATGGATTAAGCCAGAAAAAATTACTGAAATGGTTTAATATGACAAGATTTAACTTTACATGGAGTGAAGTAATTTTGCAATGAGGAAAAGTTTCTTGGTGACTAATGTTCTTTGCTTTGTCATACTGATAATTTTCAGGTGGTGAGAGATTTCTCCTAATTGACATAATCCTATTTGAGTAAATAGTTTATTATTCGTTTTAGCTTATACTATAATATGTTGTTTATTTGACCGCTAAATCATATAAGCTTCTAAGTAATAACTAATTCTTCTGGTATCCCTATTTTTCTCTGGTCCTATTTCTCTAATGTCATTGAAAATATGTTTGTTTAAAGGTATGAAAAATAGTTTCAAAGATTTGTAATCCATCACAAACGTATTTGTGGAGAGGACTCCATATTCTTGTCTTTTGCTAGACTTGCGTTTAGTGTACGTTTCCCAACATATAGTCAACTGATTAGGAGACAGACAAGAAAACCAGTGATTGTCACACATTGTGTACTATGATAAACCAAGCAGAGGACATTATGGGACCATGAAAGGTATATTCTTACTTTTGGATATTAAATAAAGAATAGTGTTGGTAGAGTTCACCCATTTCAGATAAACCAGTCTTTGAAATTTTGAATAGTTGTCGATAAACTCAACAACTTGAAAACAAGATTTAGACTACAGGAAAATCCAATTTGATTTGGAAATGGGAGTTAGGTATATCTAGAGCAAATCGTGAGAAATCAGAGAATTACTATAATGATAGTAAATGCATCGAACCCCTGTTTTTCCCTCCATGTTGATAATGCAATACCTTTTTCCACCAAGTCTTTGAAGTGGGTGTTGTGTAATATTTTAAAAGCAAACAAATGAAACTTATTGAAGAACCTTTATTTTTTTTGGTTTTTGAGGACATTTCTAGCTTGTTCCAATTTTGTTCCACACTATATAGATTGCATTGATAGATGGTAGAAACATATGCCTCCATTTTAAAGAAGAAAAAGTGTGGAAGTGGAACATTTTCTTTGATTATTGTTTATCCCATTGGGATGGAAAAACAAAAGAGGTTCTTTTCTGGTTTACGCTATAAAATGATAGCTTATTTATCCTATGCCAGTTCTCTCAGAGAGGAAAAGGATGTATTGGGGCTTGTTACCCAAAGAAAGCACTTATCTTGGATTCCACCAGTTTGGTATTATCAAAATTCAAGAACACTTGTATGACAGGACGGGTGGGAGGAAGAAACCAAGAGAAACAGAAGGGAAGCAGAGAGATGAAAGTGGGACTCCAAAAAAGATAAATGATTTCTCTGTCGGTGCAGAGTAATGAAAATGAAATCAGCATAGGCAGTGCCCATTTCCCGCATCGTGCCTAGCCCCAAACACTGTTTTAAATAAAACATATTTCTGTTATTTCCCATTTCTTGCTTGCTAACTTAAAGATAAATGACTTGCTTGCAAGTGCAGTGAAAAGGAAATAAAATCAGTAACAGGCAGTGCCCAAAATGCCCCAGCTGCTTAACGGTCTGGCCTTGAGCAATACACAGCTTTTATGGAACAGTTTTACTGTTCCGCTGTTAAGGAAACAAAAGCAACTCTCCCCAATTCCCGCCCCCCAATTCTCAAAAAACAAAAGCACAGAAAAATACAAAACCGAAATCAAAGCTGAAACACGCCAAAGCAATTCAGAATCATGCACATAGTTGGTTCATGTGGCCAGGATGACATTAACTGTGTGAATAGAAGTGTCAGAAGTGGAGCTCTGTGTGCAGCATTCAGCCTCCAGTGCTGCTCTCTGAAGCCCTGGGATTGCTGGCGGTCATGCTCCTGCAGCCAGGGGTCAGCCACTGGTAATTAGACCCACGGGTGTTTCTAGGTAGGCAATTGGATGAGCAATTAAATAGTTTGTGAGCAGCAGTTTGGGTCACTCTCAAAGGTTGGCAATTAGGTAGCCCCACAACTGAAGCAACTAGGTAGTTCCATATGCGGGTCCGGATGTGTCAGTGTTAGGAAGTAGAATAAAAGCACTTCCAGAGCAAAAATCACATCCTATTAAAAATAATAGGAACCATTTAGTATCTCCTACTGTGTCTGACACTAAGCTTACGTGGCTTACAACTATAGTTTCTTTAATCTTTAGAACCGTGCTTCTTAAATTTAGCGTGCATCAGACTCCTGCACAGGCCTTGTCAAAACACAGATTGCTGGGCTTCACTCCAGGTTCCTAATTCAGGAAGTCCATGGTGGGGCCTGAGAATCTGCATTCCTAACAAGTTCCCAGGTGATGCTGTTGTGGCTGTGAGAACCGTATTCTGAGAACCATTGCTTGTGTACAACCCTCTGTGGTGATGGTCACAATAGCGAACTATGATAATGCCAGACACTTTGCTAATCATTTCACGTCTCTTAGCTCATGGATCTTTACCCAAACCATATTGGTATCATTTATCCCTTTTATAGGCAGAACTTTAGGTGCGCACGCTAGAGGACTTGGCCAAAGACATAGATATAACAAGGGATGGAGCCACGATTTAAACCTAAGGGTTGGTCTCCGAAACTCACACACGCCTTGGTGTCTTGTCTTTACACATTAGCTCAACTCAAATTTTTCACCTCGCCCTGTATCCCAAATAAAAAAATAAAAATGAAAAAGCAACTGAAGCGGATTCATTTTCTTTATTTACTTAGCTAGAGCTGTGCAAATACAGGACTGAACTCTCTCAGTGAACTTGACCCTGACAGAAGGACATTTCCCTCCTTTGCCACCAAATGAACCAATGATCCTCACTGTGGATCTGCTCCCATGTCATTTTGCCCCACTTTCAATGTCCAAAAAGAACTGTGAGTTACAGACTTCTTGGAAAGGTGGAGTTGGGTATGGCTGAGGAAGCGGAACAGGACTTCCCAAAGGAGGTGACAGAAGAGGTTGGTGGAGAAAGAGAAACAGGTTACGGGACACTCTGTAAGGCAGGCATTCATTTATGTATATGCACTGGGAAAAGTGACCCAATGTGAGACGAAGGTGTATAGGGAAAAGCAGATAGGCAGAAACAATGAGTCAATAAGGGTCAGTTTCATGGCTGGGATGAGAAGTTGGGTTGAAAAATGGTTTGGCCAACTCTATGTAAGAGAAAATTGGGATGAATGCACTGGTTCCCTGTATTCTTTTCTTCTTCTTTAATATGTCTCTTCCACAACGAATTATTCATTCCAAAGATGTCTATTGAGCATTTGCTATGTGCTAGGCAGCGGGCCAGGCTCTGGTCTAGAATGAGGTATAAAAGACAGAGACCCTGCACTGAGAGACCTTCCAGTGTAGGCCCTTGCTACTCAGTGCTCTAGCAGCATCAGCATCAGAAAACTTGTTAGAAATGCATAGTGTCAGGTCTAGCTAGACCTACTAAGTCAGAATCTGCATTTAAACAAGATTCCCAGGCAATTTATATTTTATGTTAATGTTTGAGAAGCACTCAATTCAGCTTTTAGTACTTTGCTCTCTTCTTCTCATTCACTGAAATTATCATTGTCTGTGAAGGATGGTCTGAATTATGCGATGAATACATTTCCCAGAATGAGCAAAGTAAATAGGAACATATGAAAATGTGACAGAAATAAAATCCCTGACTAATGGTCGTCAGGTGCTTGATTGAATGTCTCCAGTAATGGTATAGTAATGGAGACATTATCTTTTTCTCTCTTCTTTAGCTTCTAACTCCGGGCTCGGTGAGGACTTACGGACTCTCAAATGGTGGAGAAAATAATAAAAATTAAATCAGAAAATATAGATTGTTTCTGGGTATTGACCAATGTGTATTAATCTCTTACTGTGAGATCTAAACCCAGGATAAAAATTGTAAGAAAAGCAGATTTGAAGGTTGTGTGAATTGGGAAATGTTAAAAATTAGGAATTCAGGACAGGAGAGAGTGATAATCCAGGTAAAGATAATGAGGTCTAATTTTAGAAAAGAAGGTGGTTTGGGGAGATAGTGTGAAAAATTTGTGACAGTAATGGGATTAAAATAATAGCTCTGCACTCCTGAAGATTTCTTGTTCTGTGCATAAAAGTGGATGGGCCTGTGCTGAAGGGACCCAGTAAGGTGGAAATTCATACACCTTAATAATTGGGCATATAATAGGTCAGCAAGGCATGCCTATACCATTAGTAAATCTTGTTTGATCCTCTTGCTTCCATAGCCTGAATACACTTCTGAAAAATAGCAACACCACCAGACTGAGTCAATGGTTTGGATTTGGGATTGAGGTGAAATGTTACTTTGGACCTTGGTCACCTGCATATTTTTTCCCTAAGAGTAGATAGACTTCCTGTTGGAAATCTTGTTACGTACTTAAGAAACACAGATTTAAAAAATATATATTACACAGGATCATTCAAATGTAAGTGAAAGTGCACAGAGGAAACTAATGCTTTATGCTCCAGTTACTTGGAGATTAAAGTCAACTTTTGATTTTCTATACCTAGTCGCATGGGTATAATTTTAGGTTTATTGAGAGTCTTCTGAATAACTTTCCTAATTCTCTCTTCTTTTAATTCTTTTAACATGGAAAGAGAAGAGCAGCAGTGGCTTCTGCTAGAACTGTATTGCAAGGGGCACGGCGTAAAATAATAACATTATGGTGCTTACAGAGAGCAAAAATCTCTGTGAAATATATTGTTCAGCAAATCATTCATCATCATAATTGCCATCGTCGACACTTGGCTCATTTGTAGATTTTTCCCTTTCTTGCCAGAGTTTTTCTCCAGTAAAAATGATTTAAAGAGTAACTATAGGGTTCAATTCTATTCTTCAGGATAGAGCAGGGACACAAACATTGTATTTTCCAAATCCACTCCCACTCGAATTCTAGTTTATTGTGATTATACCTTCCTTAGGAGGTTGCCGATCACAGAGCCTTTGCTTTATGTTCTCTTGGGGGCAAATTCCGTATTCTGTCAAGAGATTTCAGGGAGTAAACCCAATTACAACTGCATAGCCCTTAAATGTGACATTTTCTATCTATTTTGGGAAGATTCATTCTTTGAACCATAGATGTTAAGTTCAGACGAACTAGTGGGCACACATATGTGGTTTTAGAAATTACTTTGGCATTTAAGCATTTTTTATTTCAGTGTTTTCTTTCATTGGCCAGTGAGATACAGAAAAGAGGAATAAAAACAAGTGACTTGGCACAGACACCAGATTACACTTGGGTGTGCTTATATCATGTAGACGTTCTTCCAACTCCTTCCAGTGTCCTCCCTGTACACACACAACTACCCACTGGAGGATGAACAACTGGAGGGTAGGGGCAATAGTGTAATCCTATAGGCTTGCTCCACAGACTCTCACGTGTAGGACTTTAAAGGTAAACATCCATCAAACTGAGCTTACTGAATAAAAAATTTAGTAAAACATTTCCCAGAAACCATGGCAGCAATTCAGAATATTCCGTTTTATATCTCTGGTGACCATATTTTTAGGCCAGAATTGGAGATAGTTGTTTGATGAGTAGGCAGGATCTCTGAAATCAGAGCTTCCCTGAAAAACCCAGGGTGTATGATTGCCATATCTATGTTTCTGTGAAAGAATAGGTTCATGAACAATTATTTTTTAAAACACTTAGTGAGGAAGAGGGATGATACACTTAATACATTAAAAAAAAAAAGCAAAATTTGTAAATTCAATGTGATTTTCCTTAGGCATAAGCACAGTTAGAGTAATTAAGGATGGAAGTAGTTACGTATGTAGTATGGAGGAAAAAGCATTTATGGTGAGGCTGGAGGTGCAGTTTATTTAGGTGCCAGTAAAAATGGAAAAGAGTTTTAACATTTGTTATGAACTTATGTTTGTTATCTGTTCTAAAACTCTGGAGGCAAGTTTTATTATACCTGGTTTACTGTTGGGAAACTGAAATTCAGAGAGGCTATTTTACTCCAAAGCTGGTGCTATTCTACTCTACACTCTCTTATGGTAAAACACTGTAAAATCTCATAGAACAGTTCAAGAAAATTCAGCACCCAATTCAGCAGCTAATACCATATTTCCCTGAAAATAAGACCTAGCCGGTCCTTCAGCTCTAATGTGTCTTTTGGAGCACATTTAGTAAAATTATATTAATTTTAGTATAATTAATAGTAAAATAAGACTGGGTCTTTATAACATAATATAAAATAATATAATATAAGACTGGGTCTTATATTACTTTTTTTTCCAAAAGACGCATTAGAGCTGATGGTCTGGCTAGGTCTTATTTTCGGGGAAACACGGGAGAAACAATCCTTCCTAACCCTCCAATTATCTGTATTAATTGTCAATGAATGAAAGCATCGTGGGAATTTCCTGGGTGGTCTTTCCTGATATTTAATTGCACTAACACCTTTTCAGACTCAGCTTAAGGACTGCCCTCTCCAGGAAGTTGGCTTTCTCTGTGCCCCTCAGGCTGGGTTAGTGCCCATGGCATTTACCATATTGCATTTTAGTTCTCACTTTCTGGCTACACTTAGGAACTCTGAGCTCCTAGACCCTTTCTATTCAAAGTGTCATCTGTGGACCAGAAGCATCAGCATTACCTGTAAGCATGTTAGAAATCCAGAATCTCAGGTTGTGCCCGACACCTACTAAATGAGAATCTGCATTCAGGGAACTCCCCAGGCAGTTTGTATGCACTCAGGTTGAGAAGTATTGTCCTAGAACATGGTAAGCACCCATTTGTGCAAAGAGATGCAGCCATAAAGGATATTTAAAACACATGTAACCCAGGTCCCTGATTGGATGTTATGAGAGTGTGGATGCACTGGCTTCCTGGAATGTCAGAGGCATATGTCAGGAGTGTTAGCTGAGAGAGAACCTATCCTTCTACTGCAGTTGCTTTTTTTAGGCAGAACTGAGCTGCATGGCAGGAGGAAAAGAGAGATAACCATGCTACACATGCATGCAGGGCAGCCTAGCTATAGGCACCTACATGTCTAGTGCTGTGCCCCGATATATCCCAGGCAGGAGCCAACGACTCCTAATGCAAGCATGTTTTGATGCCAAGAAGAAAGGAAAGAAGTAAATCTAAGACTTCATTTTTAGACCTCCTTCAGAGACAACGAATAGTTCTCTTTAATTATTTATGGTGTTACCTTGGTGGTATTTATAGCTTGTGATCAGGTTCCCTCCTTGGAGCTCATTCTCTAGACTGTATAAATTTAGTTTCCCTGAGTGTGTCTCATATGTCTTTTCCTCTGAGCCAAGCCTGAAACGCATTCTATTCCCCTTTGCTTGTTCTGTGATTTATCTACATTATTCCTAAACTGCTGGAGTCGGAAGAGTTCCTGCTTATGGTCTTTGGCTGGTGTAGATTCACTGCTGTGTCCCAGGTTTCACATGCTGTTCCTAACATGCGTAGTTGAGTTACACTGGGATTATTACTTTTTATTTTATTTTATTGTTAGCTCAGTGCAAACGTTTAACTGTAGTATGGTGGATAAAGACACAGTTTTCCTGCTGCATGCACTTGGCTGTAGTTAAGCAGGATACTAACGGCTCTGTTAAAGTAGGAACTTGAAATCTGTGAAAACATATCAACAAAATCGAATAAATACTCAAACAGATCCCCCAAAAAATTAACTTGTAGAAATGTTTTATCTGTAGGAATTTTCTGCTGATTGGAACTCAAAAATATGTTTCAGATGACTTTTTGAACAAGTGTCACTGTGCCTGCTTATGTTTTCACACAGAGTATTGGAAAGAAATGTGTTTTTCTTTCTTGACTATACTTATTTATTAGACTGATGCCAAGTTTTTTCTCTGAAGCTTTTTTATTGCCAGTTTGGGGCTTTCTTCCACCATCTCAACCTCCAGCAAAAATTCTGCTGTTTTCCAACTAAGGATGGTGGTGATGATTGCTTTAATTCCTGGCAGTTGTGTCAAAGATCAAGGTTGATTGTATAGACAGAATGTGACTTCTTCAATCGGGTATTTCCTACTTGTAGTACTTACCTGGTAAATTTTAAATAATTCAAGAATGATGAAGAATAGGTATTTAAGAGCTAAACTGACCTTCAGAATTTAGAATTACTGAAAGCAGAGAAAGTAACAAATTTGAGTATCGGTGTGTGAAGGTGACAGAAGCAGTACTGGGTCAGGAAGAGTTAGAGTGTAGGTTCTAGCTTTGAATCTACAATGTACTAGTTATATGACTTTGCCCAAGTCACTTGTTTATTATTGAGGATAAATTTCTTCTGCTTCACAAAGCTTTAAGGAGGATTGAGTGGTTGATGTATGTAAAGTCCTTGGCAAACAATGATGTGCCATAAACATATCAAATAGCAGATGATGATGAAGATGCTGCTGCTGCTACTTATGGTAACATAACTTATGTCTCAAGAAGAAGACATATTCTAAATGAATTTTGTGAACATACAGCATGTCTTTAGAAAGAGATACTAACAAAAGGATACTATTAATATATGATTTTTTCCTACAAGAATTTCAAGATTTTTTTTAAAAATTTATTGGGGTGACAATGTTCGTAAAATTACATAGATTTCAGGTGTAGAATTCTGTATTACATCATCTATAAATCCCATTGTGTGTTCACCACCCAGAGTCAGTACTCCTTCCATCACCATATATTTGATCCCCCTTACCCTCATCTCCCACTGGTAACCACTTACCCTCTGGTAACCACTAAACTATTGTCCATATCTATGAGTTTCTGTTTCTCATTCGTTTGTCTTGTTCTTTTTTGTTTTTGGTTTATATACCACATATCAGTGAAATCACGTGGTTCCCTGCTTTTTCTGTCTGACTTATTTCGAACAACATGGATGGATCTTGAGAGTGTAATGCTGAGAATTTAAAGATTTAATAATCAACATAGTTTGTGTTCTTTTCTAAAAAATAATTGTTTTATTTTTTTCAATGACAGTTGACATGCGATAGTTTCAGGTGTACGACATAATGATGAGACATTTGTATAACTAACGAAGTGATCACCCCGATAGATCTAGTACCCACCTGGAACCATACATAGTTATAATATTACTGACTATACTCCGTATGCTATACTACCCTACATCATCATGACTACTTTGTAACTACCAATTTGTACTTCTTAATCCCTTCCTCGTTTTCACCCCCTCAACCTCCTTCCATCTGGCAACCATCAAAATGTTCTCTGTATCTCTGAGTTTGTTTCTGTTTTGTTTATTTGTTTATTTTAATCTTTAGATTCCACATATAAGTGAAGTCATATGACATTGATCTTTCTCTGTCTGACTTACTCCACTCAGCATAATACAGTCTAGGTCCATCTGTTGCAGATGGCAAGATTCTATTCTTTTAAACGGCTGAGTAATATTCCATTCCACATATGTACCACCTCTTCTTTATCTATTCATCCATTGATGGACACCCAGGTTGCCTTTATATCTTGGCCATTGTAAATAATGCTGCAATGAGCATAGGTGCACATGTCCCTTCAAAGTAATGTTTTGAATTTCTTCAGATAAATACCCAGAAGTGGAATTATTGGGTTCTTCTTTGTCTTTTATTATAGCCTTTGTTTTAAAGTCTACTTTGTCCGGCCACGCTACCTTTTCTTTTGTTGTTTGTTTACATTTTCATGAAATATCTTCTTTCCACTCCTTTACTTTCAGTCTGTGTGTATCTTTCAATCTAAAGTGAGTCACCTTTAGGTAATATATGTAAGGGTCTTGTTTTCTTATCCATTCAGGCGACATAGCTTTTGATTGGAGCATTTAATCCATTTACATTTAAAGTAATTATCGATAGATAGGCAGTTATTGCCATTTTATTATTCATATTATTAATATTATTTACTTATTTATTTATTTATTTTAAATAATTCCATCTAAGATTCCTTGTAATACTGGTTTGATGGCGATGAACTCCTTTAGCTTTTTGTTCTCTGGGAAGTTTCTAAACTACCCTTGGATTCTAAATGATACCTTTGCTGGGTAGAGTAATCTTGATTGTATGTCCTTGCTTTTCATCACTTTGGCTATTTTGTGCCAGTCCTTTCTGGTCTGTAAAATTTCTGTTGAGAAATCAGCTGACAGTCTTATGGGAGCTCCCTTGAGCTAACTAACTGCTTTTTCATGCTGCTTCTAAGATTCTTTCTTTGTCTTTAACTTTTGGCATTTTAATTATGATGTGTCTTGATTTGGGCCTCTTTGGATTCATCTTGTTTGGGACTCTCTGCACTTTCTAGACTTACGTGTCTATTTCCTTTGACATTATAGGGAACTCTTCTGTCATTATCTCTTCAAATAGGTTTTCGATTCCTTGCTCTCTCTTTCTTGTCCTTCTGGCACTCCTATGATGTGAATGTTGGTGTGCTTGATGTTTTCTCAGAGGCCCCTTACACTATCCTCATTTTTTTGGATTCTTTATTCTTCTTGCTGTTCAGAGTGGGTATTTTCTGCTATTTTATCTTCTACATTGCTGATTTGATCCCCTGCTTCATTTAATTTACTGTTGATTCCCTCTAACGTACGCTTCATTTCTGTTATTGTAGTCTTTATTTCTGATTGGTTCTTTTTTGTGTTTTTCTATCTCCATTTTTATGTTTCCTATCTCTTTGTTGAAGTTCTCCCTGAGATCATTGAGCATCCTTTTAACCAGTGTTTTGTACTCTGTATCTGGTAGACTGCTTATCTCTATTTTGTTTAGTTCTTTTTCTGGATCTTTGTTCTGTTCTTTTGTTTAGGACACGTTTCTTTGTCTGCCCATTTTGGATGCCTCCCCATGTTTGTTTCTATGTATTACGTATGGCTGCTATGTCTATCAGTCTTAGTAGAGTGGCCTTATATAGTAGGTGTCCTGGTCATCAGGTGTGTCCCTTGTGTGGGTTGCTTGTGCCCTTCTGTTGTTGTTGAGCCTTGGTTGCTGTTTGCACATTGGTAGGATGGATTGATCCTTGGGCTGATTGGTTGTGAGGACTGGCTGTGACTACAGTGGAGGAGCTATTGTGCAGGAACTGATCCTATGGAGTAGGAATCACTTTAGCCAGTCTCTGGTGCTTGACCAGGCTGTCCTTTGGATGTATCACCCATGAAAGTGGCTGCGTGATGCTCCAGTTGGGTCCTAAGCCAGCTATTGGGAGAACTGGTACCAGGGCCTCCTGGGAGTGGCTGCACTGCAGACCAAGTTCATCTGTAACCTGTGCCCTCCCTGGGACCATCTGGCATGAACCACAAAGAAATCCGCAGATGGTTGCCACCCACACTAGGCTTAGCAATGCCTAGGAAAGGCTAAGCTGTGAATTGAGACTGGCTGCACTAGTTCTGGGCTGCACAGCAAGAGGTCTGGGGCATGCTGAGATCAGATGCTGCTTGTTTGGGTTTTGTATACCTTTCAAAGGTTTTAGGAAAGTCCACAGCCAAGACAGGCTGTTTGTATGGAAAAGCCATTGGAAGTAGTTTGGGTGTGCCTAAAGGTTGGGTGGGGCAGGGTCTCAGGGAATCACCAGGAAAGGGCAAATATGTTATCCAGGTTGATGGACACTCAGATATGATAGCCACTTAAGTGTGCATGCCAGGACGGGGGAGGGCACAACAAAGAAATAATGGCTTCTGCCAGCACTTTTGTCTGTGAGAAAGCTGTTTCTCCAGCCCCTGCCCTAAACCATTTCCTCCTTGTTTGTCCCTGAGACCTTTCAAGTTGCTGTCCCAGTGCTGGAACTCAGAGTGAGTGAGTCCATCAGTGAGCCAGTCTGTGCAGGGACCCTTTAAGAGGAGCACCTACTGTCATTCAGCCACAATCTCCTCTGGCTTTTACAGCCAGAAGTTATAGGGACTTCTCTGCCTGGCACTGGAATCTTTGGCTGGAGAACCTGGTGTGGGGCTGGGACCTCTCGCTCCTCTGGCGGGGGGACCTCCACGGCTGAGTTATTCCCCTGATTTTTAACTTCCACACAAGGGTGTGGGAACAGCCTGTTCTATATCTCCACCCTTCCTACCAATCTCAAGGTGACTTCTTTTGTATGTCCTTAGTTGTAGGACTTCAATTCAGCTAGACTTCAGGCAGTTCTCAATGATCATTGTTCTGTAGTTTAGTTTTAATTTTGATGTGGTCATGAGAAGAAGTGAGCACAGCATTTACTTACTTCACTATCTTGACTGGAATCCTACTTTGAGTTCTTTAAAAAGGAAAAAAAACTTTTCTTTTACAATTGGCCTTACATTTATTCATAATGTCTCAAACTTGAAAGTAACCAAGATGTAGGTGAATGGATTAATAAACTGGTACATCCAGACAATGGAATGTTATTCAGTGCTAACAAGAAATGAGCTATTTTGCCATGAAAAGGCATGGAAGAAACTTAAATGCATATTACTAATTGAAAGAAGTCAGTCTTAAAAGGCTACATATTGTATGATTCCAACTATCTGACATTCTAGAAAAGAAAAAAACTAGAGTGTGGAAAAAGATCAGTGGTTGCTGGGAATTGGGGTGGGGAGGCAGTGAGAATAGGTGGAGTGCAAAGGATTTTTAGGGTAGTATTGTAATGATGGATGTATGTCATTATACATTTTTCCAAAAACATAGAATGTACAACAACAGGAGTGAAACCTAAGGTAGACTATGGGATTGGGTGAAAAAGAAATTGGCCTACATAAGAGAAAAGAATAATATTAAATTAAATTAATTCGGTCTATCTGTTTTCTCTAGAATATTTTTGAAGTGAAAATTTAAGAAATAACTTTTTTCTTTTAAGCATTGAATATTGTGACCTGGTATATAACAAGTATTGTCATCTCACTTTAACTGAACTTGCAGCATGGTTGAATAACCTCCTATCTAAAAGTCCACTTTCTTCATATTGCTCTGTTTCTTGGGACACTGCTACAACATTTTTACTAACTTTCACCCTTCTGCCACTCATATGTGCTTTTATTCAAATGCCACTAATTATTTTTTCCTCCTATTTTGCTGAAAATACCGAAGTTTTTACCTTCAAATTCCCTCTTTTTTCCCTGCTACTTTAACATTTTTTTCCTTCTTTGAATCAATACAAGCTTCTTTTATTGCTACCTTAACAAAGTATCATTCCTTATCTTAAAGAGTGTTCTACATATGGCTAAACTCTCAGTCTTACTACGTATGTCATTTTATCCTGGGGTTGCTCTTGGATATGGCCATTTAACCTCCTTGGGGGTCTAATTTACCTCATCTCTAAGGAATATCAGCCTAGAGCTGATATGGTATTCCAACTCTGTCTTCCTCTCTAGCAGGGCTTTGCTTCCATAGTTATCATTTTCATGAGCATCTTGTATTTCTCCTCATTGAGTTTATCCCCTTTGCCTGAAGACAGACATCACTGTTCATTGGTTTCATTGTCCATAAATCCAACCATCCAAAACTAAACAGCTGTTTCATTATTTCAGGCATTGCATATTTCCAAATGTATAAGACAATCTCTGACTATAGAGGATACTGTAGTGCTCACCCATCCCCCATTGCTGAGGATACCTGCTGCTAAATGATCATAGTTGACTGGGAATTGTCCTTGGCCAAAGGTATCTTTCTCACTCAAGGTTTATCTCCCTGGGAAATGAGGGGGTAGTGGTGGTAGGGATAGGGACAAAATAAATAACTGGCTTATATGCGTATAGCAAGGCCTGCCCCCTTGCTTCAATTTGTGACAACTCTAAAGAGTTACCATTTCAGCTCCACAGCTCCTCCTAGGATGGGCTGAGGTCACAGGTGCAACTGCATTGCAGGTCAGCTACTCTTTCTGCTCCATACTCCCTCTTAGGTTTCTTACAGATATGTCTTCTGAGAGGATATCCCATAAGACTTTCTGTATGCAACTTTCTCTCTGAGAGTTAGTTTCCAGAGAAACCAACATAAGATTCTGTCTTTCAGGAGCTCATAATTTTGTTGGTATAAGAGATTGATAAGAAAGCCTGTCATTAAAAGTAAATATGGTAAGCACAATTGTGAAACTGCGGAGTCATATAAGAACTTGAAGGAAAGATAAAAGGCTCACCTTGGAATATGGGAACACAGAAAACAATAAGGCAGTGAAGATTGATGACCTGACACTTGTGTTTATAGAATTTAGCCATTCAAATGAAGGGGATAAAAGCAATCCAAGCAGCTTAATGTTTTTGCTAAGAGAGCTTGATATATTTGGGCAACACTAAATAGAAATTAACTTCATAAAATGAGGGAAAAGATAAGTGGAGTAGAAGTCATGAATGGCTGTGTGCAGTAGGCATCTATTGTTTTATTCCATCCAGCATCCATTATTCTTTCTTCGAGTATTAACACTTTGAGTTGCTATGAGGAACTGTTTTAGTTCAGTTTAGATTTGACTGCAAGTAATAGAAACCACACAAATAATAGTGGCTTAAACTAGAAGTGTGTCTATTTCTCTCTTATATGAAAGAAGCATAGAGATACTCATGCTAGTGCTTCTGTGATGCTTTATGGTGTCAGGAACCCACCTCTATGCTGTTATTCCACTGTAGATGATTTCCATTCCCAACTTGATTGCCAAGATGGTTGCTGGACCAATCTGTTACTTCTGTATTCCAGCTAGTAGGCATGGGGAGGGGGAGGGTCATACCTTTAAGGATACTTCCCAGAAGTTGCACATGACAACTTCCACTTATGCTCCATTGGCCAGAACTTAGTCATATAGTCACACTATATTTGGGAGTGTGACAATGTAGTGTTTATTATTAGGTTGGTGCAAAAGTAATTGTGGTTTAAAAGTTTAAAAATAATTGTGAAAACCACAATTACTCTTGCACCATCCTAATATAAGAGACTATGTATGAAGTTAAAAGTGTGATGAAAAGACAGAATATTGTGAATAATTAGTAGTCTTTACTATAGAAACTATCACCTCCCATCACATACAGTCTTATTAGGCATCAAGGGGTGGACAAGTGACTTAAACCCAGAAAAGCATATGCTCTGTCCATGGTATTTGAATATGAGCTGAGTAACCCAAAGACTGACATAGCTGCTGTTTTGATGAACCCATCCATGTGTTCTTGCAACCTGGAACCTTATTTTGTAATCCTACTTGATTGGTCTTTCCTATGATTTTGTGAACCATCCTGTGTCTTTCCTTAACTTTGAAGTTGTTTCTGTCATATGCAAAAAAGTTTCCATAGTATAACATATTACCCACATTAAAAGACTCAGACATTAGTCTATAGATGAAAGAATGCAATGAGTTTTAAGCAGACCAGTGATACTATCTTCAGATTTTTGCCTTAGAAAAGTTTTGCAAAACCTTCAGAATTGGATAATTTGGAAGAAGTTAAGGTTGGAAGCTGAGAGAATCCTAAAATCAGCCCATTGATCTAGATGAGAAGTGGTGAGGGTCTGGGTTTAGAGATACCAATAAGGGTGGAGCTGAGGGGCATTATTCAAAAGATATTTGGAAGGTAGAGTCAACAGGATTTAAAAACTGCATATTTATAGGCAAATACTATTCATTAATAAAAGATGAACCAGATGTTTACAAAGACAGTTCTAAAAATAATCTTCTAAAACCAGTGAAATACTATTGTCCTTTAAAATTCTGGGCTGCTAAGTTATAGGTGTATATTCAGAAGGAGAAAATACTTGAAGAAGATTTTGAAAGAACTAGTCTACAGAAGTAGTGAGTTACAAAACAGCAGGGAATAGATAAATGGTAGAAAAGAATGAAACACCCAGTTTAAAATCAGTGCTCAAAATATAAATATGAGTAGAAAGAAAAGACTTTAAAAACTCTCAAATTTCTGTGAATGTGGAGCTGTTTGAAATAAAAATTGGAGCTCATTTAGGGAAAGAATGCCGATATTTGGTATTTGTCTTCCTAAATTGTTAGTTTGTTTTATTGTTATATTTTGGTTCTGTTTACTTATTTACATCATTATATAATCTAATTTAAAGAAAACTGTGGATATACATTTTTCTTAGATTGAAAACTACATGAGAAGTGTGGTATAAGTGAAAACAAGTTAAATCTACCAGAGTTAAAGGCTTGTTTTAGTTATCAAGTAATCGTTTATTTTTAAATGTGTACCCTAAACTAATTTTCAGTGTTTTAAACTCTTGGGCAACAGAGTACATTTTTTCAAGAGGAGAGAAGTTCTCTGTATCTAATAAAAACTGAGGTGTATTCTTCCTGAAATTATACCTTTAAGTGTATTCTATTTCCTAAAGAAAGCAATAATGAAGAGAATATGGTTAATGTAGGTGATTGCAGTGTAGAATTGGAAGAATCAATCTTTTTTATTTTCATTATGTAGTGAAGTAAGCAATTAATGAATAAAGAGAACACCATTGGAGCATAATTTATGTATTTTATAAGTAGATTTAGCTAATACTTCTGAAGAAGAGTTCTATCATCTTTCTTAACATTAGAGAAAGATGAAATTGGACATATAAGAATTAGAACGCATTTATTGATTTTCTTTCTTCATTATAATGATATGTAATACAGTTCTACAGATATGATCCTCAGAGATTTTTTTCTTTCATTTTTTGGAACTCAGCCATTGTAGCAACGAGGCTTTGAGATATGTCTTAGTCAGTTCAGTCTGCTCTAATAGAATACCATATACTGGGTGGCTGAAACAACAAACATTTATTTCTCACAGTTTTAGAGCCTGGCATGTCCAAGGTCAAGGTAGTAGCAGATTTGTTGTCTCGTGAGGACCCTCTTCTTGGTTTGCAGACAGCAGCCTTCTTGCTGTATCCTCACATAGTGGAGAGGAGGGAACTAGCTAGCTCTCTAGTCTCTTCTTATAAGGGCACTAATCCCATCATGAGCAGAGTGGTTAAGAGCTATGACCTCCTCTAAACTTAATTACTTCCCAAAGTTCCCACCTCCTAATATCATCATGGTGGGAGTTAGGATTTCAATGTACAGATTTTTTTTTTTTTCAGCAGGGGTGGTGGGGACAGAAACATGCAGTTCATAACATGATACCAGTTAATTTCGACAATAATGCTAATAATCATAGCCATCATATAACATTTATTATGTGTGAGGCACTATTCCAAGTGCTATACATATAGTACTCTTAACATCCCATGAGCTAGGTCCTATTACTATCTCCATTTTGTGGATGAGCAAATTGAGGAACAAAGAGGTTATGTAACACAGCCAATAACTGTCAGAATCAGGATTCTAATCCAGTCAGGCTCCATAGTCTATGCTCTTAATCACTATGCTATTTGAAGAACATACATTGGGGATATTAACCTGCATAGCTGCAAGAAGAAAGCAGAGAAAGTCACTTCTCCTTATAAGTATTGTTAAGATGAAATGTTAAATGTTAAGATTTATGTTATTCTCAGTATGGTTCACAACAGTCCACATTTTCTTGTCTTTCTTGTCTAGGCTAGTTGTGATTGGCAACCTTATTATCTGTTACTTTAAATTTAATTTTATGTATCCTCCTGCTTACTGGGCCAAGAGTTTGCATTGTCAGTGGTGGTTGTTTAAGGCATTTCATAACTGATGGCTGGTACTCTTCTCAATGGATCTATTTCCCTGTGGTGTTTTTTGAAGCGAAAAATTAAAGTAATATGAGTAGTATGACTAAGGATACAGTATAGAGAGACTTATAGGATCTAAAGAAAGTGTTAAACTTCCTAAAATATCTTCTAGCTCATTGATTCTAAAAGGAGAGTGCTCTTCTCATGGCTGGAGAATTGCTCACTAGTTTATATCTTTGAATACATCATTTATATTGTATTGCTTTCATTGGAAACTTCTGTTGTGATTATTCTTGTCTATCTAAACTAGCTTTACAGTAGAATCATATTTACTCTGTTTTGACTACATTGATTACTTATAATCTGTTGACATTGGACTTGCTAATGTTTGTTTTTCAGTACAAGATTTACTGAACATATGGCCAGATTAGATGGGCTGTTTCTTTATTAATATTTCAACAATCGTTTTATTGGAATTTACTGACCCAAATATATTACTGCTTTTGTAGTAGATATAGAGCTATTATTTAAGTCTTATTATTTGAGCATAAATCTTTTAAGCCTCAGTTTCTGCCTTTCTGAAATGGACATAATAACAGTACCTACCTCCTAGAGTTCAAGTGTGAGAGAATTAAAATGAGTTAGTTCATGTGAAGCACCAAGCACCGTGCCTAGTGAGGAGTGCTTAATATATGTTGGTGCTATAATATGACTTATAATATCTCATTTAATCTTTACAACAAGGCGAGATTTATTTATCCTCACTACTGAGAACACTGGAGCCTGAGGAGCTTCGATGTCTTGTCTACTACCACATAGCTAGTAGGTAATGGGCAAAGCACTGGTGCCTCCAAATTCATTTATTCATTAATGCAAATCAGACCTTTGAGTCCTACTGCATGCCAGGACCTGGATTGGGTTCTGGTGGTAGGATGATGGAAGTAAAAGGGCATCCAATGCAAGTAAGCAACATGAGCAAGGGCTTGTCAGTGAGAGCAGCATGGTGTGGAGGGTGTGGAGAATTGCAGGCAGTCTGGTTCAGTTGGTGTGCAGTGAGCAAGGCAGAGTGGTGTGGGTCTGGACTGCCCCTCATGCATGCAGATCCAGGTCAGCGAGTACAAGGGGAAGCCATGTCCAAGCTCCTACCCCTGAGCTCTAACTAGCTGCGGTACTTGTGTCTTCCTCCTCCTGGCTTGGTTTAGGATCACGAGGGGCAAGTCGCTTGGGGTGCACACCCTGCTGCATGGCTGTGTACACCCCAGGTAGCACGGTCCACTCTCAGGAGGAAGGATCCAAGAAGAAGCCAGTGGGCCCTGGAGATGAACTCTGGGCTTAGTGATGTGTAAACATTTAACAACTAGCTTTCAGAGTATAGCTCCTACGGGCATGGTATTTGAGATTTTTATTTATGTTAATGAGTAAGATGAAAGTGAAACAATGAAGTGGAACTTCACTGGCTCCTCAATGACATGGGTGACTTCTTTGCTAAATTATACAATAGGTTTTGAGTATCAGACAAATGTTTTTCTAAATTTTTTGTGCCTATGTGTGATGGCTAGAGACACGACACGTTTTTAAGTTTAATCTGCATTAGTAATATTTTCTCCATTACTTTCTTATGCCTAAAGAATCAATGAAATAATAAATCAAGTCCTGATGTAAAGCGTTTGCTGATTTCTGTGGTGTAAATACTCTCACCATGACCACTTTCACGCTACTAATGTGATGTAACTGAATGCAAATTTAGGAAGAGATGCACAGTAGTAATCTAATATCTAATGTTTCTACTATACAGATACAATAGATGTAAATAATTTCAAGTTTATAAATAATATCAAAATAAATAGGAAGTGTCGGAGTTTTAATGTTTATTACCTTTGTTTTCAATATAACACAAAGTTTATGGAATTTATTTTTAATAATGGCCACGCTTAGCATCCAGCTTGCAAAATTAATGAAAATTTAACAATGGACTTTTGTGATCCAGTAGGAGCTGACTCCAGAACACTGCTAGACTGGGCTGTTTGGGAATTCTACGGTCTTGGGTATCCAGAGCATTATTTAATTGGGTGGGCGAATGCGTAGGCTCAGGGTGGGCACACCAGCTTGGCCTCAAGGATCCCTCATCTTCTGGGGAGAGGCGAAGGTGGAGAAGAGAGGTCCTCCGGAGCATGGGGCCAGCATACGGGCTTTGATCTTTCACATCAAAACACAGTTCTGAGGCCAGATCTCAGAGTGCCTTCTGGTCTCTGTTCAGTACTTCTGAAACAGTGACAAGTGTTCCTTAGTAAAGTGAAGCTATAAGATAAGCATATCACGTCTTGGTACATCAATTTTACTCTGATGTTTGAGAGGAAAGTCTATTATTTTTCTATTAAAATAAGAATGAATATACCATGGTGTAGTGTATAAAATTTGCATTTATTTTCCAAAGAAAATGCCACACAGAACAGAAATTTCATGCTTGTGGTAGTCTGTTTTTGGATACCGCTAGATGATTCTATGATTCTCTTCTGCTATTACAGGTCGTTTGGTAGACATTGAGACCTATTGTCGGAGTCAGCTCTAACAAGCCACTGTCTGGGCTGTTTGAGCATGGTATTCTGGGTTCTTGGATATCCCCAGCAGATATTTGATGGGGAGCTATGAAGAAATTGTAAGTTTTGAAAGATCTGTGAGGGGAGAGAGGTAGAGACATTGACTCAAGTCTGCCATTAATGGCTGTGCGAGTTGTCTCCTCACAAGAGCATCCAGCCAAGAGGGCAGAAATGCAGGCTGCAATCCAGTTGGCGCTCTCTTGCCAAGTGCAATTCCTCTGCCCATATAGAACCAATGGATTTTTCTGCCCATGTGTCGTACTTTTGTCTAATCGTTCCACTTAGAGGAGCATCTTATGTTAATTCATTCTTTACAAGGGAATGCCATTTTGCAATTTGTCTGCCTAGAGATGGCTCCTCTTTTCTCAAGCACAAGGACACCCTATATGCTAGTGTGCTAGTGTATTTTGCAGCTGTATTTCGTGTTTATTGCACTTAAAGCTTGGCATGTAGGAGGGACTGAGTAAATATTTGTTGAATAAATGAATGAGTAGGTACACTGATGTGGTGAGATTCATATTTCAAATTGATCTCTCTTGGCAAGCCCACTAGAAGATGATATATTAATTTGCTAGGGGTTCTGTAACAAAATAGCAGAAATTGGGGTCCTTAAACAATGGAAATTTATTGTCTCACAGTTCTGGAGGCTAGAAGTCTGCAATCAAGGTGTTGGTAGGCCAATTCAACTTCTGGAGGTTCTAGGTAAGGATCTGTTTCGAACCTTTCCCTTAGTTCTGGTAGTTCCTTGGCTTATGGCAGCATAACTCCAGTCTCGCATGGTGTTCTCCCTGTATGCATGTCTGTGTCTACATTTCTTCTTTTTGTAAGGACACCAGTCACATTGGATTAGGGTGTTACCTATTCCAACATGACTTCATCATAATTACATCAGCAACAACCTTGTTTCCAAATAAGGGCACTTCAATATATGAATTTTTGAGGGACAAACTTACAACAGATGAATTCAGAAGGGATAAAACTATAAGCAAGCAGACAAATCTAAGTGTGAGATACTGAAGTCCTGGAATCAAGTAATAAGAGTTGGGGTGGAGATAAGGATCTCTCCACTCTAAAGTCAGTAATATATCTATCTATATCTATATCTATATCTATATCTATATCTATATCTATATCTATATCTATATCTATATCTATATCTATATCTATATCTATATCTATATCTATATCTATATCTATATCTATATCTATATCTATATCTATATCTATATATCTATCTATATATATTCGTATGAGACCATTAATTAAGATGTTATTTTGGTTGAGTATTGTATGTTCTTTTCTTACTACATAACACATTATCTCAAACATTTTAGTGGCTTAAAACAACAACATTTAAAATCTCACAGTTCCTGTGGGTCGAGAAGGTAGACACAGTTTAGCTGGGTCTTTTGGCTCAGGGTTTCTCATCAGGCTACCATGAAGTTGTCGGCAGGGGCTCCAGTCATCTGTCTCAAAGCTCAAATGGTGGAAGAGCCACTTCCAAGTTACTCATGTGATTGCTGGCAGGTTGCAGTTCCTCGTGGGTTGTTGGACTGAGGGCTTCCTTGCTGGTACTGGCTGGAGGCTGCCCTCAATGCTCTGTCCTGTGGACCTCTCCATAGGGCAACTCAACATGAAAGTTGGCTTCATGAGAGTGAGCAAACTAGAAGAAAAAGGTAGAGTGCAAGACAGAAATTCGTCTTTTGTAACCCAATCTCAGAATCGACGTCCCATTGCTTTGGCCACATTCTGCTCATTAACAGCATGTTACAAGATCCAGCTAACCTGCATGGTATTCATAATCCCCACCTGCTGGATCACAGAAGGGCATGAATACCAGCAGGTGGGGATCATTGGGACCATCTTGCAGAGGCTGCCTACACACGCTTTATTGTTGGTATGAGTAAAGATCTGTACTTTAAATAGTTGCTCAACTTTTTAAAAGTTTAAGTGTCAGTCATCTTGAACTTTACTTCTTTA
The DNA here is from genome assembly GCF_057876585.1 of Rhinolophus sinicus. Taxonomy (NCBI): domain Eukaryota; kingdom Metazoa; phylum Chordata; class Mammalia; order Chiroptera; family Rhinolophidae; genus Rhinolophus; species Rhinolophus sinicus. Next base: position 69,855,027 of record NC_142501.1, read on the forward strand.
ACCAATTAAAGTAGTAGAAAGCCTCTGTTTGCTGGATTAATTCTCAGTGTGTGTATGATATGCCACCTCTCTTCTGTATTACTCTGGGCTACTGGTAAAGCAGTTAATCACTTGATCCCTGACAATGGCCTTGACCTTTTCTATGTAGGAGTCCTGCTATGTGAACAACTCTTGATTCAAGTTGTCTTTATTTTTTTTCAGTGTGTAATATTTTTAAAAGATTATTCTAGGAGCCATTATAAGTCTTACCAAATTTAAATATACTGAGGGGATCAAATCTCTCTTATTTGTCCTACTCTTTCTATTAGAAAGTCTAGGATTTTTTTTTTCAAGATTGGATGTTGCCTGAATTAATTTCACAATGGAAACAGAAACTTGAAACTCTTCACATCAAATTTGTGATAGCTAATATGATACTTTCTTAAACTAAAAAAATGTATATATAAAAAATGCATTTAAGTGCATCCAATCAACAAACATTCTGTTGAGATCTATTCACTCAGAGAAGTATGATGGTACCTTGATGGATCTATATGGCCAAAATAATATCACTGTATAATTTCTTTGGAATTTTTCTTGACTTTAAATCATTTATTTTTATATTTGTTTTGAGTTGAAAACATTTTATTTAATAGAGGTCTTTTTCGCTCATAGATTTTTTTTCAGGTAGGTTGTGGTATATGGAAAGTTTGATTTTTTTTGTTTCCCTATTTCATGGTTAATGGATTTTGCTTTTTCAAGCTGAACTGTATGTCTTTCCCCTCTGACATGTTTCTAGCTTCAAGGAACATATAGTCCCCGCTGGTCCATTAATATTAGCCGTCGTCAGTGATGTAATTTGGTTTCATTTCTACTATGGATTTTATACTGTAGTTGTGACTTTGCATACATAAATTTGAGTTTAGCATGCACTTTTACCATTTTTTCCTATGAATATCTTTGCGTTCTTCAAAATGCTAACCATATATATCAGAAATTTATTTGTTCATACAAACATTCTATAATCATCATGAAAATACATACTTTTATTTTGAATTTGCCTGACTTTATTTTATTGCCCTTATTAGACAAATAAGCATTCTTTATGCTTCTGAAATTTCAAAACATTATAGGGCAATCTTGTAAGGACCATCACCAGCAATGTTGTTATTAGAGTGACTTTATTTGATTTCTAGGGACAATGAATGTGAACATGGTTCATTTTTTCTTTCCTCTGTTTTACTTTTAGTAAAAACATTTCCTTAAAAAGGTAAGTGGCATGCTTTGGCCTGTAGACAAATACATACTCTTACAGTGTCCTGAACAGTAGACCCTGCTTGCTTTACACTGAGGCTTAAGGACACCTTTTTATGTTATTTGTGATTGTAACTAATTACATGAATAGCTCTGGTAAAAGAAGGCCAAGATGTGTGGCCATGGAATCAACTTTGGTGTAAAAACGGAGCATGGACTTTGAAATGAGAAAACCTGGTGCTGGTCTTGGCCTGTTATTTTCTAGATGTATGACTATAAATGAGTCACTGTTTTGAGCCTTGCTTGCCTCATCTGTAAAATGGGAATTGCCATCATGCATTTCTATGCATGGTTGTTGGTTATAAACTAGAATATGCTTGTTTTTACACAAATCTAAAAGGTAATAAAAACCAGAGATACTGGATTCAAAACTGTGCTGTCATCTTTTTTCTTCAATTGATAGTATATGCCATGTTTAACATTTTCTGTATTCCATGTACTTCTTTCTTTGGAACTACACCTTTCTCCTTCATTTAACCTATTCAACAAACACATATGCAAACATCACTTTACGACTTCTTCTCTCTCCACGTATTCTTGCTGAATTTACCTAATTCTTTACATTTATTGCTAGTTGCTATGTGACTTCCTCAATTTTGCATCTTTCAATATGCCAAGAGACAGAAGGTCATTGGCATGACCTTTCCCTCTTAACTATCCCACCTTTGGTGGATGGCCATTCCCGGAAGAAAGCAGAAAGCATAACAGTGATGACAACAGTGGTGGTGAGGATAGCTCCCACACATCTCTTCGTGCCACGCACTTTATATGTCTCAACATATTTTATACTACATAATATAATACAGAGCACAATATATTTTATTACAATCTTCTTTTTAATAGGAAACTGAAGGTTATGTATGTTAAATAAGTCGCCCAAAGTCAGTGGTAGGTGGTAGAGGATCAGGCTGATACCCAAGGCCACGTTTCTAAGCACAATACCTTTCTGTGCTGATGACGTATGAGCCCAGAAATCCCGCATGTTATGAAAGATGGTTGACATGGCTAGTTCTGCTTGCCTAGGTTTGCATCTTCCAGTTACCAAATACCCTGCTGAAACTGTGCATGAGAAATGAGGTTTGATAGAAAAATGAAAGCACAGATATATTCCAAAAATTAAAACTGGGTGTGTTTTCAGAATATATGAATGGATGTTAACAAATAAATCACATAGTCCAATTGGGAGAGGCCATGACAAAAACTCACAACATCCTTAGTAGTTATGGCTTAGCAAGGGAGACAAACGTTAATGTTAAAAATCACACAAAGGTAAAATTACCCTGACGGGCAGGATCCTGGTCAATGTTACTCTGAGGGTCTATAATAAAAGAATCCAAATCTTGCCAAATAGAAATAGAGCTAGCCATTTGCATATAGTTGAATGTGAACATAAAGGAAAAATTGTAGCAAAACCTTTGAACACGTTTTTATTTCTGTCATACATATATTGTTCAACTAATAGAAGATCCAGAGGAAAGGTTAGACATTTTTCTAAAAATTTTTAAAGGTTTTTGCTGATAAAATATTTTATAAATTGGAACAAATCCTTAGAAAAGAATGAAGTAAGCATCCTATGTGTGATAATCGGATGTGCTGAAGAAGCAAGCAAGGTTAATAGCAGTGAAAATAAGTTATGTCTCACAGGGTTAAATAGGATCGTACATTCGTCTGGAAAATTAGTTCTGCCATGTTCCAGAAGTATAGATTACAGAATATCTACAGCTAAAACTGTTCTTTATTATAAATGGCGCTGGAACTATTTCTTTAATGGATGCATGAAAAATTCTGCCTGGATGTCTAAACAGTTGCAAGAGTGTAGTTCCTTTTTAACCTGAATAGATGTGACTGACTGGCAACCATAACAGAGAAAGCAGGACAATGCCTAGAAAGATTCTTGGAGCAGTTATGAAAGAGGTTTTTGTTGCATCTATCCTTTCCTATCTCAGCCTATTGATTTTGCCTCTCCAATATCTCTAGAGTCTCTGCACCTCTTTTCATCTCCATCACTACCACCTCAGTTCAAGTTAGTACTATCTGTCACTTGGACTATGGAAACATTTTTATAATTTGTTTCCCTTCTTGCTGTTCCCCCAATTCATTCTCTCCATTGCAGCCAGCCTTCTTAAAGCCCATCAATAGCTTTCCATTTTACTTAAAGGATAAACACTTAGGATAGCCAAATAGCCAGGCTCATTCTGGAGACCTCTCTTTTCTCCTAGCATTATCTTGCATCTCCTTTACACCTTCCCTCCCAGCCATAGTGGTGGATTTACTACATTCTCTTACATCATAGAGTTTTGAACATGCTGTTCCCTTCACCAGCTTAACTCCTTCTCTCCCTAACAGACGTTGGATCGGGAAAGTTTTCTCGGACCTTCCAGACTATGTCAGATTCTTTATTATAGTAGCATTGGCCATGATCCTGTCCTTCAGAATAATTTCACCTTTGTATGATTTTTAAAACTAACATTTGTCTCCCCTGCTAAGTCATAACCATTAAGGATATTGTGAGTTTTTGCTCACAATTGTAACTCCAGAATCCAATAGATGTTCATTAAACATAAAGTATGCAGAATGAATCTGTATACTAACTTGGAATTAGTTGGAGAAGAAGAGATTTGGCTAACTTTTTCTTAATTGTGTCTATTTTACCTACTTAGAATATTACTAGTGCATATAGAAACACGTTATTTTCACCAGGATGCTTTCTCTGTCAATTGTAAATTCTTATTTATGTCACCTAACTTTGCCATTAAAAATAAAAATTGTGTGACAATATCAGGTATGAGAAAGCTATTCAGGAGGCAGTGGAAGTGGTGGTGACTCATCATTATTTCCATTTCTTATTTAGCTGTGATCCTCCCCTCCCCCCATTTTTATATAAATTGCACTCATTCAAGATGGACATAATTACTTTTTTCTTTACTGATACTTTGGGATCTCTTCTTAAAAATATAGAAATCATAGACTTCCTATGTAGATTTGAGCTGAGAAGTTTATTATTAATTTGTGTGTTTTTATTTGGTAGGAAAATGGTTACAAACTTTAGCGTTCTCCACATAGATTACCTTTAAACACTAATTCTTATCAAATTTTTATTGGTACTCGATTTCGAAGTTTCTAAGATTTTCTGTGTGTTTTTTATAAATGATTGCTAAGAATTCTATTAAAAGTGGCCCTTTAACAGTGATAAATAGTTCCTTTGGTAATCTTGCAGAAATTTATATTATTTTGGAAATCCATTTTAGGGATTATTCAAATTGAATAATGAGTTTGAAATTGAGACAGAGTACTTGTCTCTGAGAAGATTTGGCAGAATCCATAGCTCCTTGTACTATCATTACTTTTTTTTTTTTACATTGCCCATTAAAAACCAGAAAGAGAATTGTTTAATTTTTCCACTCGGGAGTTACTATTTTCTCCCTACAATTGTGGATTTGTGTGTTGTTGACTTAGAAAAAATGAAATATAAATTAAATTTTATTGACCAGATAAAAACTACATTGAGATTCAACATTTATTCACAAAAATGACCCAGCAAGGCAGTATGCAAAAAAGAGCAAACAGTTGGAATTCTGTAATATTTGATCTCTGATTACTTACTCACTTATTCATTTAAAAACGTTTGCAGGGGATTCATACCCAGAATATATAAGAAGCTTATGTAGACAAGAAAGGACTATACAGGAAGTATGGACCAAAAGTTGTTAAAGGATATAAATGGACATTTCACACAGGAGGAAAGTTGAATGAAAATAATAGTAAATGATTATAATGAATGGTAATAATGGTGTACATTTATTAGCACTTTTTTGTACTAGGTTTTTTTTCTTGGTACTTAAGTTTTAATCATTTAATTCCTCATAATAGAAGTATTATTATTATCCCAACTTTACAGAGGAAACAACTGAGTCACAGAATAATATACTTGGATACTAAGTAGAAACCTGGCTTCAGATTTTGTATATGGAGACTTAATCTCACTAGTTATCAGAGAAATATGTATTAAAGTAATAACATCTTACAACAATCAGGTTTTCAAAAATGTGAAAATCAGATTATATCGAATGCTGGTGAGGATGGGAAGTTGAGGGGAGCCCTCTCCACTATTGGTGGAAACATAAGATGATGTGCCCATTTCAGAGAACAGCTTGTATTTCTTAGAGAAATTGGGTATGCCAATCCTGATGTTCTGGCAGTTCTTGGACATGTGTCAGACAGAAACTATCAAGTTATTGCACATGCGGACATGCACTAGGTTGCTTATTGCATTGATATTGGGGAATGTGGGAAGTTGAAAGTACCATAAAAGTCCTTTTCTAGGGAAATGGACACCTTGGTGTATTTATAGGATGGTATACTATGGATTGCTCAGAAGCAATTAACTAGGTTTTATATTTAGAAACATGGATAGATCTCAAAATTAACTGAATGAGCAAAGAGTAAAAGTAAAAAAAAATAATGAGATTATAACTTAATACTATTTATTAAAAAAATTAAAAAACACACATATAATACTATATGTTTTCCTGGACACACTTACATGCAAAAACAGTATGGTGGGTGGATGCAAAGTGCATAGAAGTAGCTACTACCAAGGAGAAAGGAATGATTTGGGGGATAGGAAATTAAGGAGGAAGCAATAATAAAAAATAAATATAAAACAGAAGAGGAAACTTTCAGGGATCACTGGTGAAAGCAAGACATTATATAACTTCAATGTGGGCCAGAATTAATCTGTTTTGTTTATTGCTCTACCCTTTATGCCTAAATCAGTACCTGGGACATAGCGGGTGCTCAGATAAATGAAATGGAAGTGAAGAATGAATGTATAAATTAAGAAGATGATCCACTCAGTTTCATGTACCTGGGAGCCAATCAAAAGTAGGATTCCTCTTCCAATTTCTTACTTGAAAATTAAATGCATATTACATATAGGCATTAGGCTAGTTGCTGGAGAAAGTGAATTAAACACATTCTCTGCCCCCTAAGGACTTATAATCTATTTGGGGAGATTGAGTGGAAAACCATTAATAATGTCAAGTGTGATAAGTAGTATGAAGTAGGGATTTGCAGATTGAAGTGGAAGCACAGAAGATGAATGCATGGACATTCATTCATTCATTCATTCATTTGACTAATACTAATTTGAGTTCCTGCTTTGTGCCCATTTCTCTTTTAGGTCTGGAGTATACAATGAGGAACTTTCATGGAACTTTTAGTCTCCCAGGGAGACTGACATGAATCAAATGATCACACCAAAAAAATAGGAGGTACAAAGTTGCTATTGTGCCAAGTGTTCTCCCGGGAACTTATTTAAAAAGAATGAAATAAAACATTGATCTATATTTGTATTCTAAGGATGGGTTCCCTGAAGAAGGGATGGGAAATTTGAAGGATTAGTAAAAGTTGATTAGGAAGTGGTCAGGGGTGAGGGAGAGGGTAGAGGTTGGGGAAGGTGTAAAGATTAAGTGAACAGTTTATGCATAGCTGGTTAGAGACTGACCACACAGACCTCTTAGACCTTTTTCTTCAGAGAAAATAAAGGTTTAAGATGGAGGTTATATCATCAAATATTCATTCTAGAAACCTCTAGCTACATTGTGAAGATTTAATGTAGAGGATGAAGGAATGGAAATAAGAAGTTATGGAGTTATCACAGTAGTTCAGGTGACAAAGATGGGATCACTTAACTTGGCTGGCAGTGATAATGGAGAGAAGTGATGGATTAAAAATCAATTAAAGAGGTAAAATTAAGAAGGGCTTTGTGATGGATTGGATTTGGAATGGTGTGGTAAGGCAGAGAGGCGATAAAAAATGACCTGAGCAGGATAAGTAAAAACAAAGCCACATAGGAAACATCGTGGTAAAACTGAAACACCAAACTCAAAGAAAAAGCCTTAAGAGCAGGTGGACGTCATTTTGTAAGATGTATAATAACACTGTGGTTACATTAAAAAAAAAAATTCATAGCTTTGGAGATGATATGGTATGGGTGAAATGACATAATGTCTGTGATTTCCTTTTAAATATTTTAACAAAGAAAAAGATATAGATAAAACAAATTCTTGATCATTGTCAAATCTAGGAGATGGTTAGACAAGAGTTCGTTATCTCTGCTTCTTTCTGAAAATTTTAAATTATGTTTTAAGAAAGCAACCAGAAAGAAAAGAAAGATTACCTATTAAGAAAGGAATGTGTGGGGAATATAATCAATAATGCTGTAAAGATTTTCTAGGGTGTCAGATGGGCACTTGTCTTATTAGGGAGACCACTTCATGGATGGTGTAGATGCCTGACCACTGTGATGTATACCTGAAGCTGGAGCTGAATAATATAGAATGTCAACTATAATTTTATATATGTGTGTGTGTGTGTGTGTGTGTGTGTGTGTGTATGTATGTGTGTATAAATATAGATATACATGTAGTCACAGGATGTGGAATACAGCATAGGGAATAGAGTCAATGGAATTGTAACAGCTATGTACTATGTCAGAGGAGTAATAGATTGGGGGAGGGGATTTTCATTTTGTGAGGGTGTAAATGTCTAACTATTCATTATTTTGTGCACCTGAAACTAATAAAAAAGAAAAAAAAATGGGGCAAAAAAGAAAGGAATAAAAAGTAGACTTCTTATCAGTGACAACACAGTCTCCTGGATTATGTAATACATACTTTCAAAATGTTGAGAGAAAATTTCAGTGATTGCCTTACCTAAGCTTCCATATTCTCATACATTATTAATTATGAGTGAAGGCACAATATCAAAATTTTCAGACAAAGAAGAACTGGGAGAGTTTTGTGTTTATTGACCATTGTGAAACCAGTCACTACAGGATATACCCCGGAAGAAGAAAATTTAACCTAGGACAAATAAAACAGAAACATACCCATAGAATCAGAGAACACACTGATGGGGGTGAGTGAGTTCCAGGGGAGGGTGTGGAGAGATGGATGAAAGGGTGAAGATGAATAAGAGATACGAACCTTCATTATATATATAAAAAGTCATGGGGATGTAATGTACAGCATAGAGAAAATAGTCAATATTATTATAATATCTTTGTATGGTGACAGATGTTTATTAGACATTTTGTAGTTAAATCTTATCTTAAATAAAAGAAAAAATCTTCCCAACATGTCTAAGTAGGTTGTCTTCCTCTACCCCACTGTAAAGCAAACAATTTAACACTGGAAAATTTATTACTATAATTCACTTCCTTAACAGAACACAGGACAAAAGAAGAAACATATCATCTGAATAGATGTGATGAAAGCATTAGAAAAACCCAACTCTATTCATGATACAATTCTTGGCAAACAATGAATAGAAGGGAACTTTCTTATCTTGAAGCAAGAATTATAGTTGGTAGTGAAACAGTAAAAGCATTCCAAATAAAGTAAAAAAAGAAAAAATAAGATAAGGATTCCTTCTTTCATTTCTATTTGGCATTGTTCTAGAAATCCTGACTAAGACAAGCCAACACACACACACACACACACACACACACACACACACAAATCCACAGAAACACAAATTAGAATTAATTCAGAAAGTTGGCTGTTTCAAAGTCACTTTGCAAAAATTAATGTGATTAATATGAGAAATAAGAGATTAGAAATATGATTTTTCAAATCCCATTCACAGTAACAACAAACCATAAGGTATCTAGAAGCAAATCTAATAGAAGATGTGCAGGCCTTATATGAAAGAAATAGTAAAACTTGAAAGTGGGATAAAGACTGAAATAATCAAAAGATATTCCGTGGATATAGATGTTAAGATCTAATGTTTGAGGCTGTCAAATTAACATGCAAATCCAGGGCAGTTTTAGCAAAACCCTCAGCAGAATTTTGTATGTAAATGTGGAAATGATCCTAAAATTCATATAATAGTAAGAGAGTTAAAAAAAAAAAAAGTAAAAGTACTGCTATTATTAGACCTCACATTTTTTACTTAATGATTACAAAATATTCTGTTGTCATGATGACATACTGACTGACAGAAAACAACGGAGATCCAAGTATATATGAGAACTTAGTGCTGTATATGAACAGGGGCATTATATATCAATGGGAAAGGCAAGACTTTTCAACAAGTAGTACTGAGACAATTGATTATCCAGATAGAAAAAAATAAAATGAGATCACTATTTCACATCATTCACACAAACACATTCCATGGGGGTTAAAACTCTCTCTTTGAACAGCAAAAGTTAAAAACATTTAGAAGAAAATGTAGGGAAAATATGTTTTGACCTTGAGGGCAGTGACAGATTTCTTTAAAGACACCCAGAAAGCACAACTCCGAAAGGGAACATTTTGATATTGGACTGCATTCAAAGTTAAAAAATTCTATTTGATCAGGGACGTAATGTTCAAGGCTGGCACAGACTGGGAGAAGATTTTGGTAAATCATATACTGGCAAGTGAGTACTGTTTAGAATATACAAAGGACTACTATAAATCATGAGGAAAAAAAAGATGAACGACCCAGTGGAAGAATAGTCAAAGGAACAGGGCAGTTTGCAGAAGAGGAACATAAAAGCCCGTAAGCATAGGACATGATATATGACATCACCATCATCAGGCAGATGCAAATGACGGTAACAGTGAGGCAACATTTCATACCCAATGACTAACAAACATTTCAAAATACAAAATTTGCGAGGATGTGGGGAAACAGGAAGGGTCGTGCATTGCTAGTGGGATGTAAATTGGTACAACTCCTTTGAAGAGAAACTGATAATCCTGAGTAACACCGAAGGACAAAGATAACATGAGTTGGAAATATGCTGAAGCCAGAATTTCATGGCCATGGATAATTCTAGAGAGGGAGGGGACTGGGAAGAAGGGGGTGTATCGCCTCCAGGGAATTGTAATGTTTCCCATAATTAGAAAATATCTGAAGCAAATGTGGAAAAAATATCATCATCATTTAAATCTGTTGGGAGTATAGGGATAATGTTGACTCGTGCTGGACTTTTCTACATAATTGGAATATTTGGTAATTTCCTTACAGAAAGAGTTGAATGGAGAAGCTTGAGGACTGAAATGACAATTTTCAGCACATTGATAGGTAGCTCTTCCTGGAATGCTTTCACTTCAGAAATCTGTATCCACATTGCTCACATCCTTACTTATTTTACGCTTTTACTCAAGTATCATCTTCTTTCTCACTGAGGCTCTCCCTGACCTGTGACATTTTCTAACTCCCTGTGGTGTATTTTTTAAGTTGAAATCTTATTCTTATTTATCATGCTATGCATTGTTTATATTTATTTATTTGTGGTGTTTATGTTGTATTATTTGTACTATTTATTTGTATTGCTTGTATTTGTCTGTCTTTCCTACCAGAATATAAGTTCACCATGGTAGGGATTTCTGTCTGTTTAGCTCCCTTCTCTATCCCCAGCACTTAGAAGAGGGCCTGACACAGAGTAGATATTCAATAAATATTTGTTCAGTGAGTGAATGAACAAATTAACTCTGGTTCTGACCGTAGGTGGCAGAAAGCTGCCTGCATCATTGAAAGATACAGGAGAGAGGAGTGATGCAGGCAGGATGATATGTTTGAACTGGGGGTGTTGATCTGGAGGGGAAGACAGCATATGTAAAAGTGAGGTCAGCAGGTAGTTGGGGATCAGGGAACAAAAGGACAGATGGCCCAAACCAAACTGAAACTGAATCCGACTGAGCACTGAGCTCCTGTATTTACAAATAGATGGACTTGGCTGTCAGTCTTGCTGAAGGAATTTGAGGAGGCATAAAACAGATAGCTTAATAAGGAAATACTCTAAATTTATTGTATCTCGCTTAAAAAAAATAACTGCAATTCAGTTTGCTATGAAAGAGGTACTTACTCTATCTCAGAGAGCGATTAAGTGCTACTGTTTTATCTATGGGCTGTGACAGTATTAAACAACTTTTACTGGTTTCCAAACATTGGATCTGACTGATCTGTTGTTTATTGTTTATTGTGCAGGGGAAAGAAAGATTAGAGTTAAAAACAGTAATGGCTATATTGAATGTATCTTCATTGAACACTCTGCTATTGAAAGAGATTTAAGGAATAAGGATATATGTTTTCCTATGTGTTAAGCTTTTGCTGAATATTTCTTTTTAGACTTGAGGTTTGCTTGCTGTGGGACTGAATGAACAAAAGTTTCTTCAGGTGACTTTAGGCCAGTAATTTTTCAACTTTAGTGTAGATATGATTCAAATGGTAAGTTTGTTAAAATGAAGATTTGAGGGCCCCACCGGAGAGAGGTGAGTCAGAATTTCTGGAGTGTATAAGCCCAGGAATCTGAATCTTATACAATCACCTCAGGTGATTCTGATCAGAGCATAGTGGGACAACACTAGGAGAAAAATTGCTGTAGATGATTCTTTTACTCAGTTATTTCATTTTTTTGTGTCTGTACCAGTTATGTGCAATAATGATGTTGTGTGCTTCATAATAATATATGCGGGTAAAACAGGTGTGCCAACATTAGCAGTTCGAAAGCTGTAAATAATTGTATCTAAAGAGAAAGAGAGGCTCACAAAGAAATATGAAATGTGCTCCTACATGAAGGTGAAAATCTAACACAAAACAAACTGTGTATTAACTGGTATGAAGATAAAAAAGTTGTAATGTATTTCCCTATTGCTGCTGTAATAAATTACTGCAAACTTAGTGACTTAATGCAACACACATTTATTTTCTTACTGTTTCAGAGATTATATATCCAAAATGAGTTTTGCAGGACTAAAATCAAGGTGTTGGCAGGGCTGGTTTCTTTTGGAGGCTCTAATGGGCGATCTGGTCCTTGCCTTTCCAGTTTTGAAAACTGTATTCCTTGGATTCTGGGGCTCAGGGCCTCTTTCTCCTTTGCATCTTCAAATTTCTCTTTGCTTCTGCCATGCTATCAAATTCTCCTTTTCTGTAGTCGAAACTTCCTCTGCTTCCCTCTTACAAGCACATTTATGATTACATTTAGGGTCCACCTGAATAATCCAGGATAATCTCCTCATCTTAAAATATTAATTTAATCAAAACTGCAAAGTCCCTTTTAGTAACATTCACAGGTTCTAAGGATTAGGACACGCTATCTTTGGGGGCCACGATTCAGCCATTATATATATGTGTGTGTGTGTGTGTGTGTGTGTGTGTATGTGTGTGTGTGTGTGTGTGTGTATATATATATATATATATATAGCATAAAAACATATACACATTTTAAGAAAGGAGGAAATGGTATTAAAATTGTAATACTCAATATACACCAATAACAAAAGATTAATACAAGTCATGTTTGACTCCTGCAATTGCAAGAGGAGCTCAAAGTGGTTACCATTAGTGTCCAGAGACTTCTGATTACAGCTAACTACTGCTTGAGCAACGTTGACCAAAGTGTCCACTTGTATGCATTTTTTTGGCACCCCTGATGTGTGTGTATGTGTGAATATATATATATATACACACGCATATATACACATATATACATATATATACATAATATATATATATAGTGTATGTGTGTGATCAAGAAATATGGTGTATGTTAAATAAAAACATTACTTTTACAATAAAACACATATTGCCATTAATACCCCTCAAAATACTCCCTCTCACTTCGAACACACTCATGCCATCATTCTTGCCACTTTCTGAAGCAGTTCTGGAAGTCCTCTTTCGTGAGTATCTTTAGTTGCGCTGTTGTGGTTCCCCTGATGTCCTGAATCATTTTGACTTTGGGGAAGAGCCAGAAGTTGAATGGTGCCAGATTTGGAGAATAAGGTGGATGAGGATAGACTGTAATGTTTTTATTTGACAGAAATTTCCATACCAGAAGCAATGTGTGACATGGAGCGTTGTCATGCTGGAGGATGATTTATGGCACACTTTAAAACACACCTTCTATCAACTGTAGCTCACACCCGACTGACTGCACGAAACAATATGAAACCTGACACACACTGTTACTAAGGTTCGACATGTTGCTTCCGGTATTGAAGATTCCCTGTCTTTCCATTGGATGGCACTTGGCAGCAGCAGTCACCGTATTTGTTGATCACAACAGAAAGGCTCTATGTCACACATCGCTTCTGGTACAGCAATTTCTGTCAAATAAAAACATTATGGTGTGTCCTCATCCACCTTATTCACTGAGTCTGGCACATGAGACTTCTGGATATTCCCCAAAGTTAAAATAGCCATGAAATGTAAACATTTTGAATAGGTCGAGGACATTGAGGCAGCTGCAACAGCACAACTAAGAGCACCCAGGAAAGAGGACTTCCAGAACTGCTTCAGAAAGTGGCAAGAATGATGGGATAAGTGTGTTTAAAGCCAGGGCTAGTGTTTTGAGGGGGATTAATAGCAATGTGTCTTTAACTGTAATATCTTTTTTTATTTAAACATTCACCAAATTTTTGATGACACCATATATTTGTGTGTATGTGTGTGTATACATATACATATATGTACATGTGTATGTATATGTATATATACACACACATACACAATCTTTCTAATATATGTATATTAGAAAAATGTGACAACAGCAGTGTGATTATGGCAAAGCCCTGCACTTTTCTTGAAGTTCCCATAAGTAAGTTGAATTCGTAAGCTCCATAGTGAACTAGTAAATACTTTGCGTAGTAAGTAAATGTGAAGTGATTTTAAGGAGAGACTATACAGGTTGCCACAGTACCAGTTTCCTTGCCTGAAGCCAAATGCAGTTGGAAGATGTAATCAGTCTATTATAACAGCATTTTAGTATTAGAGTGGACAAAGACCTTCAAAGTTTATTGCCATTTTGTGGGAGTTAGCAACATGTTGTCAGTCCCTATTGAGAGAAAGCCATTGCATTTGGCACAATGAGTGAAAAAATAAACTGAAAAGATGGATCCAATTCTTAAAGAACTGAAAGTCCTATAGAGAGATGAGACAAATTCACTTTAAATATAGAAAGCCTATGAACCTATAGAATAAAGGCCAGTGGGTCCTAAAGGAACCCACAGAATATAGCAAACTTCTCTCAGAATTCTCAGCAAGTATTTTTCTCTGAATCCTAGGACAATTCTATGGGAAGGGGGCAAATACAAGCAGGGATAGGCCATTAGAACAACTTTATCAGGGGTAGTACTCTGGAGTCTCCTTATAACAGTATTTAATATGAAGTGGAATTTAGTATAAGGCTGGTAGTAGAACTCATTAAAAATGTTTAAGTAATTGTTCTTCAAACATCTATCATATGGATTTCAAGGTGAGACTCATCGAGAGCCTGTGATATTTCTTTCTGCAGTCTGTTTTTGTGAGAATGGTAGTTTTGAGGTAGCTGTGGTAATTTTGCTATCACCATGTGCCTCGTTCTTGGTCCTGGGATTTTATTACCTATCCATTCCCAATTCTAAATTCTCCTCCTTCTCAGAATAAGTTCTTTGACTACGGTGATGGAGATAGCCTATTACTGGCTGTTCTTGCTATAAAAGCTACAGAACAAATTTTTCACTTGTAATATGCTTTTCTACTCACTAGCCTCCCTGTCTCAATACATCTTAAAATCTGTTGCCTAAATAATCTCCCTTTGTTGTTTTCAATCATGTTACTCTGCTTCAGACCCTGAAGTGGCTCTCCATTTCTCAAAGCAGGCTCTTTTCTTGAGCTGTCAAGGCCTTTCACAAGCTCCTGTCTCCGGGGCCCACATCGCCTGCTCCAGCCGGGCGAGCTCCTTCCCCAACCCACTTCCAGCCTCCTCTTTATGTTGACTGACACACAAATGCACAGTGATTCCCTACTGCTGTCAGAGTTTTGTGTGCATTTACTTCCTTTTTGCTTAAGAAAAAAAATCTGTACTTTAAGTTGGACTAATACTCCAGGGCTTTTAGTTTCTTGTTTACAATATTCTTTCCTCTTTGTATCAATATATTTGTCTTCTTAGTGCCAACAGCACCTGCTCCCTTCTCCCTGGCTTGTTCTGTTTTACTGATTTGTGTGAAGAACCCCCAAATCAAATTATATTTACATACGTGAATTAATTCAGCTTAACTGGCTGATAATTTAGTGACAACACATCATTGTTTTGCAGTTATTAAAGAAGGGTACTGATTTTTCACTTAGGTGAAAGGAAAAGTAAGCTTATTATTGTTATTGTGGTGATATTTTAAAGCCATGAAATAATTACTTTTCTTCCAAAGTTCCTAATGTAGTCTTGCGGTGTAAAATTTTCTCAGAGAATAACTCCAGCAAGCCAGAAGTTTTGTTTAACTTCACACCACCAAATTACAAACATCAAATCAGGGAAAATGGTATGCATGTTTTATTTTACAGGGGCACTAATGTTGTAAACGTGTTTTTTTCTTCTTTGCTGTATGATGACACTACACACTGTTTCCCATAATTATATAGCAACTACAACAATTCATTTTTAACACAACAAATAATTAAAATGGTCGAGAAGAAAGGCTTTAGACAGACAGATTTAGTTTCACTGCCCTTGAAAGCGACTCAGTGACTTTAGAAAACCTCTTCAAATTCTTCAACTGTAAAATCATAATTTACTGCTAACTACTTATTCTACATGTATTTTGTAAAGATAAGTACGAACCTCCACACTGCCTTCCACAACCGCTGCACCAGTCTGCATTCCCACCAACAGTGTATGAGGGTTCCTTTTTCTCCACAGCCTCTCCAACACTTGTTATTATTAGTCTTGTTGATGATAGCCATTCTGACTGGGGTGAGGTGATATCTCATTGTGGTTTTGATTTGAGTTTCTCTGATAATTAGTGATGTGGAGCATTTTTGCACATTGTCTATTGGCCATTTGTATGTCCTCTTTGGAGAAATGTCTCTTCAGGTCCTCTGCCCATTTTTAAATTGGATTGTTTGTTGTTTTGTTGTTGAGTTGTATGAGTTTCTTATCAATTTTGGATTTTAGCTCCTTATCGGAGGTGTTTGCAAAAGTCTTCTCCTATTCGGTTGATTGCCTCTAGTTTGTTGATGTTTTTTTTTTTTTTTTTTTTTTTTTTTTTTTTTTTTGCTGAGCAAAAGCCTTTTAGTTTGATATAGTCCCATTTATTTACTTTAGCTTTTACTCCCCTTGCCTTTGAAGTCAAATTCATAAAATCCTCTTTGAACCCTCATAGACACAGACAATAGTTAAGTGGTTATCAGAGGGTATGGGGGGAGGGGGTGGTAGATTAGGGTAAAAGGGATCAAATATATGATCATGGAAGGAGAACTGACTCTGGGTGGTGAACACACAATGTGATATATAGATGGTGTATTACATAGAATTGTACACCTGAAACCTATGTAACTTTACTAATCATTGTCACCCCAATAAACTTTAATTTATAAAAAGATAAATTAGAAAATCTGTGAAGTATGTTAAATTGTTAGAAGAAAATCTCTAAAATTATTTGTGTAAGATTTTATAATATTTCTGACAATGGAATATCTGCTAATGGTTTTTGTAATTGTATGTATATTTTTACCTTACTTTGAAATCTTTAATACAATGGAAGGTAGGACATTAGATATAAAAATGAATAACTACTTGCTTTTTTCTTTTTTTTAACTTCCATGGTGCTCTGTCCCTTTTGCACTTAATCATCATCTCTAGGAGAGGACTCCTCTGAAGAGCCAATGTAAATTAGGCCCACTTTATTATTCTCAATTGTAAAATGTTGTTGCTGTATCTCACTGCAAGTTCCTAGAAAGAAGAGACCATGTTTCCTTTGCTTACTTGTGGATGGATGCTCAGCACATGAACAGTGGCCTGACCATTAACAGATGCTCATCAAATAGTAACTGAATAAATAAATGTCCCATTGATGAAATCCTTGAACAGTCTTTGATGTTCTTATTCTGAATAGCACAGTTATCAGAGACAAAGTCAATTTGCATTTGTCTCAAGTTCCCTTCCATTATGACTCCCTCCCAAAGGATATTCGACCCGAATCATGGCCAATATCTGACACTAATACCATCTCTCCCTTGAGAGCGCAGATGGCATTGCACAGAGCTTGGCACTATCTCCTGCTAAGTGCAGATGCAGTCTCAGGATCCTTCCCCACATGTCCTCTAACTAGCTGCTCTCAGTTGTCTGAATAGTTGACACTTAATTGACCACCTGTTTTTGTGAGAAAGTGAGATGACTAAAGGGATTGAAGATATCTGCCTTTAGTATTTTTTCCCCATTCAATGATTAAAATACTTAAAATCCTGTAAAAAGTGAAACAAACATACTATAAATATAGAGAGGACATGAGACTAATGAATAAATCCATGGAACAAAGCCACTGGAGCAAATCCATGGAGCAAATTCCAAAAGACCTCCCATAGGAACACCTATTTTGGGCATTTAACTGTTGTAAGAGATCAAACATATGTAACTTCTATACCGTAGTTCATTGCTATGCTGTATTACCACAGGAGTGGCACCATAAGAATATTTTTCTGTAGCCAACTTCTTGTATTTCATATTGGCAATTACAGTTATTAGGTTGGTGCAAAAGTAATTGCGGTTTAAAAGGTTAAAAATAATAGTAAAAACCGCAATTACTTTTGCACCAACCTAATATGTCTATCTAATCAATAGCAATATTTCTATCTAATCATTTGCAGTTAATGGAGAAAACAAAAAGAGGAACATTCAAGATTGGTTGCTCAGCAGTTGGGATGTATTTTCAAGGCAAGTGAAAAATGCAAGGGCGTAAAATTATGTGAAGATAAAAAAATAACTTTTCATGATTTTCTTGTCAAAATAAGTGGGGACTAGATGAGAAGAATTTTGGCAAGTTCGTATGACACACCAATCTCTTAGGCATAACGATGCACCCATTTCTCAGGATATAGATATAGATACCACGATATATATGTATCTAACGATAAACTGTTATTTTTGAAAGGTACTTTGAGCTGAGACCCAGAGAAATTAACTGACTTTCGCAAGTTGATAGAAGTAGTTAGTGAGAAAGCTGAGTCTCACCTCCTTGTGTGCCAGTTCCTAGTGTAATGTCATTTCCCCTGGAAGAAACTGAGCAGTTTGGTTCATATTAGTTGTTGGAAGAGGCTATGCAGAGGAAGAAATGAACCCTGGTAAGCAATTTATATTTTCAGAGCTGGGCTCTTATCATGGGATGTCAGTAAATGCAAATAAGCAGGTATAATAAAATTATATTTCACTGCTTTTGAGTGATAACTGTTTATGATGATTTTGTTTCTGTTTTTATTAAGTAGAGCCTAGTTAACCTAAAAGAAGAAAACAACTGTGATTTTTTTCACAGTATAAAAAAATTATTGTATAGCAAACTCTTGATTAACCACAAAGGAATTATCCAGTTTTGAAATAGTTTGGACCTTTCCCCCATCCTTCAAATGGATCTCACTAGTTCCAACAGGACACTGGAGTGAGACAGGTACAGATAATGTGAATGATTGTTCTTAAGTGAGAATGTGACTACAGTTGGTTTTACTTGGTAGCTAAAAGACTTGTTCTGTAAAATGCTAGGACCAATTGAATAAATCTTTTTCTCTGGATCCCTGCTGCCATCTCTCCAGTCTAAACCACCATCTTTCACTTGGACTTCTGCAATAGTCTCACTCGTTTCCTTTTATTTGTTTCTATTCTTTTCCTAATTCATTATCTACACTGCAGTTGATGTAATCAGCTAAAATCAAATTCTAATCATGTCTTTCTGTGATTCAAAATCTTTGAATAACTTGCCTGTGCCCATAATATTACATTAATATTCTACAATTTAATATACAGACCCTTCTTTAATATGGTTTGAAGTTTATCTTTACTTCTTTGGCCTCAGCTATCACAGTGTATCTACTCACTTTTCTAATTTTGTGGGGAACCTTAATAAGCAGCCCCCATATTTCAGTTTTCCTCGGTATAGATCACTGATGTGATCTTTCTGAAATGCAAAAGTAATTTTATCACTTTCTGGCTTAATATCCTCCAATGAATTACCACTGCTATTATAATTAAGTCCTAATATTTACTGTTGTCTTTTAAATCACTTATTATTTGGTCAGCACTGTTGCCTTAGTACATAATGTAACTTTGGTCTGGAGTATCACCCTCCAGTTGGTAGCTTACAGTATGAAGCTCATCCTTTAAGACTTAGCTGAAACATCTCCTTCCCTGATAATCCTGTAGTCTCATCAAAGGGCTCCTATTGCTTACTCCTTTAGGAGCTTCACATGCCTATGAAATTCATTCATTCATTCATCAAAAATTTATTGACTGCTTACTATGTAACATGTACTTGAGAAGCAAATTGAACAAAATATTTTGACCTACAAAAATGGCACTTTCATGGTTAGAATTAATAGATACAAATTATTGCCCTCATGTAAGTTGCATTCTTGGGAAAAAAAAGCAGCAACAAATAAAATGAGTAAGTAAGTATCTTTTGATAAATGGTGATAAATGTTACAGGAAACAATAAAGGAAGGAGGATAGAGGTGGGAAGGAAGATGTCTCAAAAAGAAGAAATATTTGAACGAATAGATAAAGGGGTACAGGGAACAAGCCATGGAGTACCTAGGGGAAAGCTCAAATGCTTTGGTGGGAGAATCTCTTTAGCATATTTGAATAATGCAAAGGAAGTATGTGAATGGAGCAAGGTTAATGTGGAGCAAAGTGGTAGGAAATGAAGCCAGGATGGTAAAGGAACTAGATTTTTACAGGGATGTTAGGGCCCTGTAAAAACTTGGGCTTTTCCTTTGAATGACATGGAAAGCCACTGGAAGAGGAAAAGCAAAAGAATGCTATGATTTGATGTTCATTTTAACAGGAACACTTTGTTGCTGTGTAGAGAACAGACTGAAGGGACAAGACATCGTAAGATACTAGTGCATTCGTCCAGGCAAGAAATGAAGGAAACTTGGACCAGGGAGGTAGTGGTGGGGTTATGAGAAGTGGTTGGAATTTGGATATATTTTTAAGGTAGAGCCAAAAGGCATGAGGACCAATTGAACATGAACTGTGAGAGAAACAGGAAAAAAAGGATGATGTTGGACTTGGGCAGATGGATGGAAAGACTTTTGGAGGAGCAGGTAGGGGTGTGTGTGTGTGTGTGTGTGTGTGTGTGTGTGTGTGTGTGCTATCAGGAGTTTGGTTTTAAACATGTTAAGTTTGAGACGCATGTTAGATAGCTAAGTTGAAATATCCAGGGGGAAGTTGAAGTTGGATTAATGAGTCTGGAAGTCTGGAATTATGGGGTAGGTCTTGATATTTGTAAATGTTATCACCAAGGGACTGAATATAGACAGACAAGTGAAGATGTCTGTGGATTGGAACCCGGGACTCTCCAATATTGAATAGTGAGAAGGAGGAGGAGGAGGAGGAGGAGGAGGAGGAGGAGGAGGAGGAGGAGGAGGAAGAGGAGGAGGAGGAGGAGGAGGAGGAAGAGGAATCATCCAGGAGACTGAGAAAGTGTTAGAAGGAGAAGAAATGATGAACTGTGTCAAATGCTGCGGCTGCTAGGTTAAACATGCTGAGGACTGGGATCCGACTGTTGGATTTGTCATCCTGGGGCCATTAGTGATGTTGATGAGAGTGGTTTGGGAAGAGTGTGGGAATGAAAGCCGTGTTGCAGTGAATTCAGGAGAGGCTAGAAAGAGAGTATAAATGAGCAACCATCCTACTTACACGTAAGTGCTCCTTTCCATTCTAAAAGTGTTCTAGTTTGGATGTTAATTTGTATGTTAATGCTAACTATATAGAAAACTCTTTCAAGGAGCATTGCTGTGCTGGAAATCACAGCTAGAAAACTGTGGTCAAAAAGGTTTGTTTGTTTTTTAAGCATAGGAAACAATGCAGGGTATTTGCTTATGAAAACGATCCAGTGCAGAGGCATAAATTGGTGATATGGGAGATAAAGGGGAGAATTTTGAGAAAGCTATCTTTGAAAAGGCAAGAAGGGATGGAATATAGAGGGCTTGGTCTTGAATAGGAGCTCAGTCTGTACGTGCTTTGTAATGGGAGGGAAGGCAGAGTACACTGTTGCATTTCTCACATTGTATTTTATTATTGATTTATTTGGTTCCTCCCCTCCCAACACACACACATTGTGAATCTATTAGGAGTAGTAAGAGTAAATGTCTTCATTTGTGGTAGAAAATTTCCTTGTTCTGTTCTCTAGTACAATGCCTGACACACAGCAGGTGTGCAATAAATGTTTGAATGAATAAATGAAGACACTGTGCTAAGTAAGCATGTGTATGTTTTATCTTCTCACTGAGATTGGATCATTTCCATCAAACCTTGACAACCAGATTGATTTAATTGTGTTTCTCTTGTCTGGACCTACAGATAGCTTGACTAACTTGTAGAGTTGATTAATAGGAATGGCTGTTTCTATCAAAATGAATGATGTTTCCTAGGAGTAAAATCAGAGACCTTTTGCTGCATCATTTTGCAGTGGTCCTGGTTATGGTTTTAACATGCAATTACTATTTTCTTCACCTTGAACCTTCTGAAAGCTATCCATTCTCCTCAGTATCCATTTGTCATTTATAGATTACGATTCATATGCCATGTATCTTTATCTGTGATTATTATCTAACTTAATAAATGGGAAGCTCTTTGAGCATGGGGAGTACGTCTTCGTTGCATTTTCCCCCAATAATGCTTTGTACCACCTTTGGTTAGAGAGCATGTCTTCTTCAACACTAAGTTAAAAATGCTTAGTCCAGGCTCTGGTGCAAAGCAGATATCAAACGAACATTGGTTGAATGAATGATTGCTGTCTGTGGTGGATGCTGTTGGTACACAGACCAGATCTTGTTTCCTGTTTGGGGTGCCTACCCCCCAACTTTCCCTGCTTTGCTCCTCATAGTTCATACCTGAAATCTTCTTCAAAGGACTATCCTTGGGCCACTGGAGCTGCCATCAGCCAGATCCTTCAAGAACAGGAAGTGTCTGGGATTTACTGCCTTCCCCTTGGTAACCAGTATCACTGACTGAGGTGTAGGAGTTTGGGAATTCGGTGTTTATGCCTTAAGGTAACACGCACTTGCCAGTGCAATTTACACTCTAGAGCTCCCTGTGAGATCAGGCTGAGCCAGGACTTCACCTGAAATTGTAGCTTGCTTGGCTTATTATTCTTTCTTGTCTTGCTTCCTGTGTTCCCTTGTAGCTTCTCCTGAGAACACTTCCTTAGTGAATCACTTGTACACTCATCATTTCCTTAGGGCCTGCTTCTTGGGAACTTAAGACATTGCATGTTTATAAGCAGGTGATGTCAGGGGCAGGGAATTATTACCACTGTCTCTCTAAGACTGTTAAGTTTTGCTGTCATAGGTGGTATCTACACCACCAACCAAAACTGTAGGTGACTGTGAACTAAATTTGATACTTGATGTGGTTGTTTGGTGGGAAGTAGCTTCACACTTTCAGTAAATAAATGTTATTGAATTTAGTAAATATCTTATTGAATTACAAGACTTTCTAACATAAAGTCAGAAGTTTTTTTTTTAAACTTGCTAATCTTTTTGATTATACACATCTCTGATATCTCTGTTCTCTCTCCTTAAGCAAGCATAATAAAGAGTTGATTGTATAATCAATTTTTATATGATTGAGTACGGCTTCCCTTTGTTTTTCTGTTGAATATAAATATCCATTTTCCCATACTGAGTAAACCATTTATTTTTTTAGTGATTTGAAAAGAACACAAACTCATTTATCTGTAAAATGTGTTTGGAAGTAATATGTTTTAGAACTGAAAAGAACTTTTAGTAACCAGCTGGTGGTCAACACCTTCATTTTGTAAATGAGAATATTTGAGACCCAAGGAGGTTAAGTAATTTGTTTAATATCACCCAGCTTGGTTAGTGGCAGAGCAGGACTAAAACCCAACTCCCAGGTTGCTGTGCTCTCCTCTGCGCCACAAAATACAAATTTATTATTCATAGAATTGATATGAGGATTAGGGACCACATCTGTGAAAAATAGATTTAGCCTTTGGAAAGAAAGATGCTGGATAGCTTTATGAAAGCTTTATGAAAGCTAATCTCATTTTAACCTTTTCTGTACAATTGTTAGTTTTGTTCAGTTTTATGTTATTTGCCTCAGGCTTTTTTTGGGCCAAGGACTAGATAATATACAATGCTTGATTTAAAAATCAATATTAAGTATCTGGATTTGTGTTAGAAATATGAATTACTTCAGCTGGTTTTCAAGCCGGGAGCAGTTGTAGAAGGACTTCCAGAATGGCAATCATTTATGTACGTGAAAAATTTTCTGTTCCTACTTTACATATTAGGAATAAGGACAGTTGGCTTCAGAGAGAAGAAGGAAGCATAACTTATATCTTTGCTCAGCCCAGTAATACTTCCAAAGCTGGATGCAGTGTGTCTTTAGCAAATCCTGGATTTTCTCTTCTGTGAAGCCACCATATCCTGCCCATTTACAGCATAGTCAGGGAACCATTATCCTAATCCACGGTACTTTCATATCTCTTGCAAGCACATGTAAGTGACAACTTTGAATATTTATTTTGATGCAAGGTGTATAAATCTTCTCAATGCCTTCTTGTAAAGTGAGGAAATTGTCACTTGCTCAACTTGGTTACGTTAATTGTTTAAGTTTGGTTCTTTCAGTCACAGCATGCTTTAATATATGAACAAGAATACTGTTTAATTTTTGTACTATTCGAAGTGATTTGTGTAGATTCATATATGCAGGGAAGATAAAATTTGAGTACCAAAAGGCTAAAGTAACTTTTATATATATTTTTAATTAGGTACGATTATATGCAAGACCCGATGCTATCAGAAGAGGATCCGGGAACTATGCCCTCCATATCACAAAGAGATTAATAGAATTTTATGAAGACTACTTTAAAGTGCCCTATTCCTTGCCAAAACTAGGTAAGAATTTTCTTGCTTATTTTATTGGAAGTGGTCCTTGAAGGTCGCATTTCTTCTTCATACATTTATTTGAGACTCCCAGAAACATGCACATTCCAAGGGTTATATTTTTAGAGCAGATGAACATGAAAAATAATTTCTTCTGACGAGGTAAAATAAAATTTAGTGTTTCTGAAGACTGGCCAAAAAGTGCTCATAGGAATTAAGAAAGGCATTATGTGTGTTTAGGATTCCGACAGATACCCCACATAGCTATAAGGCATTGAATGTGTACTTGGAAAGAGTGCTTGCCAGCATCTCATTTAATCCTCTCCCCTACTATGTGGGGAGGTACTCTTAGAGCATTTCCCACTAAGGAAACTGAGACTCAGGGAGTCTTCCATTCACTCAGACAGCCAGTAAGTGAAGGAGCTGGGATTTCAAGCTGGGTCTTGATTACTCCCAGAACTAGTCAATATTTTACACTCATTGATTTGTTTCCCTTTCCTAATTCTCAAATGTCAGACCTCAGTGTATTAGTTACCCCTTAGATTATTTTTATTCAGTCATATTTCAAGTACTCATAAATTATGGTAAATAGAATAAAATCAAGAGAGAAGGGAAACTTAATGGTGTAGGCTGTGTTCACCATGAATATGCGTACATTCCCTTATTTTACAAAGATAATATACTCAGTAATTATTTGTGGAATGAATAAATGAGTGAATTTTGTTATCCTAATTTGAATGAAGCTGATGCTTTTGCATGGGAGTGAGCTCTGACTTTCCAGGAAATTAGAAAGTGTACATACACCCATGAGAAATGATAAAGTTATTTTTCCTTCTCAGAAAACCAGTTTTGAAATAGTACAAAGCCCTCTGTACCCATTCTTTTCTCCTTCCTCCCCATTCTCTTTTCTTCCCAAGAGCATTTTTGATCAGCATCCACATAAAAGTTATTGCTTGTTGGCAAGAATAAAGTGCTTACCTGATCAAAAGTGTTAGCATTTGAACCGTAGTTTCTCCTCTCTGGAGTACTAGGCCTAGACCTATTTCATTCAAGTATCTGCCTGCTGGGTACCTTTGCTGGTCTTACAATGAATATTTCAGAGAGTAGATAGAATAGTTGATATTGTTATCAATGGGTGTGGCATGCAATTTTAATGAATGATATTATAAAATTCTCTGGTTTTTTTTGAAATATGTACTCTTAGAATCCATAATATTTAATTTCAAATTTCTAAACAAAATTTTACTTCAAATAGGATCTATATTTTGTTTCATTTTATTTTGTTCTGTCTTTTTTTTTTTTTTTTCTTTCTTTTCCCTTCTATATCACCTTCCTTATTAAAATCTGTTAACTGAAATCTCCCTGGTAGACACCCAAGGCTGGAAGAATACCTGCCCTCATTTGCATGGGAGGTGACACTGTTCTGCACTCCAACTAAAACTGACTGGGAACTTCCCAGCTTGACCCTAATGTAAAATTCACAAGTGCTTATGTTGCAAGTTCAGCAAGAGAAATAACATGTGGATCTTTGTCCCCTTCAGACCAGTAATTAGTAGAAGAATTCAATTTATAACTTCAGGGGGTTCCATGTAACTGTCAGCTTGCAGCAGGAAGCATTTCTAGTCCTCTATTTCACTCACAAGTGAACCATGCAGGCTTTCATCTGTAGAAAAGAGCTTTGTTCACTGTTACTATTACTTGATATGCTACCTTATGGTGTATATAATTGAATGATTTGACTTACCCCAGCACACTTCTTTTTGTGTATTTAGGGAAGTTACTCTAGCCTGTGGCATTTTGTAAAATTTCTCTTACAGTTCTACTTATTTTATATGCCCATAGGTATTTAGATCTATATATGAATGGATTTATAAGTATGATTTTTAAACGAGGTATGATCAAAACATACGGCGAATGTTTAAATTAAAAAAAAATTATTACAGTAAAAGATACATTGCCATTAATCCCCCTCAAAATCCTCCCCCTCATTTTGAGCACACTTATCCCATCATTCTTGCCACTTTCTGAAGCAGTCCTCGAAGTCGTCTTTTGTGAGTGTCTTTAGTTGCACTGTCATGACTGCTTTAATGTCCTGAAGGAATTCCAAACATTTTTCTTTCATAGCCATTTTGACTTTGGGGAAGAGTCAGAAGTCTCGTGGTGCCAGATCCGGTAAAGAAGGTGGATGACGATACACCATAATGTTTTTCTTTGACAGAAATTGCCATACTAGAAGCAATGTATGACACGAAGTATTGTCATGATAAAGGATGAAGTAAAGACACTCATGAAAGAGGACTTCCAGAACTGCTTCAGAAAGTAGCAAGAATGATGGGATGAGTGTGTTCGAAGTGAGGGGGAATATTTTGAGGTGGATTAATGGCAATGCGTGTTTTACTGTAATAATTTTTTAAATTTAAATATTCTCTGAATTTTTTGATCACATCCCTATGTAAAAATTCTTAAACACAGAAACATTTTGGCAAATCTTTACTTTCCAATGTACTTATGAATTATATTTTAAATGAATTCTATGAAAACCAACTCAGTCTTTGTTAATAGCATGTGTGGATGTATCCTCGATATCAGCTGTGTCTGCCTTGACCCTTCAGATCTATCTAAGATCGTTTCTAAGACATATTGTCTCTCCTTTCCTCCCTCCCTCTCTTCCTTCCCTACTTCCCTCATTTATTTAATAAGCATTTGTTAGGTGCCTCTCATAGGTACTTTTCTATTTGATGGGGATACAACAGCAAATAAAAAAGACAAAAATCATTTCCCTCCTGGGGCTTGCATTATATTAGTTAGAGGCAGATATTAAAACAATCTGTAACATGTATAGTATATCAGGTGGAGATAAGTACCATCAAAAATAAAGCTAGAACGGAGGAATAGGAAATATGTGGGGCAGATCAGGCATGGGAAAAGGGATGAATTTTTTAATGAGTGAATATGTGGCTTCATTGGGAAGCTGACTTTTGAGCAAAGAACTTAAGGCATGAAGGAGTAAGAAGCCAAGTGGATATCATGGAACAAAAACTATAGGCAGAGGGGAAAGGTGGCTGGACTTTGAGATGAGAGTTTTATTGTGTATTTGAAGAATAGTAAAGAGGCAAGTAAGACTGGAGCAGAGTGAGTACAGGAGTGAGAAATGGGACAGGAGTTCAAGGAGTAATGGTGGGTAACAGATCATGTAGAGCCAGCACACTGCGGTAAGGACTTTGACCTTTTTTTTTTTTTTTTTTTTTTTCCCCCTGAGTGATAATGGAAATCAATTGGTCAGGTATTAGCATAAGTAGTACATGATCTAGTTTTTGTTATTAGAGGGTTATTCTTGTAGCCAGATTGAATACACTGTTGGGCAGTTGTTCTCAATCAAGGGGTGATTTTGTTGCTCAGGCACTTGGCAATATCTGGAGATATATTTGTTTGTCAAAATTCCACGGGGAAGGGAGGTGTTGGTGGAGGGTGTGCTATTGGCATTTAGTGTGCAGAAGCCAGTGATACTTCTAAACATCTTACAATGCACATGACACTTCCCACAATGAAGAGTTATCTAGCCCAAAATGTCAATAGGGCTGAAATTGAGAGACCCTGATGTAGGGAAAAGGTCAGAGGCATGAAACCAGTTAAGAGTCTATGGCAGAATTCAGGCAAAATATGATGGTTGCTTGGGCTAGGATACTAACAGTGATGTAGTCAGAAATGGTCCAGTTCTGGATATATATTGGAAGTGGAGACAAAAATTTTGCTGATGAACCAGATGTGGGATGTGAAAGGAAGAGCGGTATCAAGGGCTACTCCAAGATTTTTGGCCTGAGAATTTGAAGGATGGAATTGCCATTTACTGAGACAGAACAATTGTGAAAGGAGATCATTTTTGAGACTGACATATCTATTAAACATTTAAGTGGCACTTGATGTCTGTGAGAAATTCAAGTAGACAATTGAACTTATAAATATAGACTTTGGGTGAGTTATCTGACTAGAAATATCCATTTTCCAGCATATTATGATATATAAAATTATGATGATGTTTGGGAACACTGAGGCTATGGGAGTAGGTAGAAAAGACAGTAGAAACAAGGGATTGATCTAATATTTAGAGGTTATAGAGATTAGGAGCCAGTAAAGGCCACTGATTGACAAGGAGAAACTGTCTGTGCTACTAAGAAAATAAGTATATGTGATATTATGGGCATCTAATGAAGAAAGTATTTAAAAAAGATTTTTGGTGAAATATAGCTAACATACAATATTATATTAGGTTTGGGTGTACACCATAGTTCAACATTTATATACTTAAAGAAGTGATCACCATGAGAAGTTCAGCAGCCATCTGACACCATACCACGCTATCACAATATTATTAACTATATTCCCTATGACACACCCTCATGACTTATTTGTTTTATACCTGGAAATTTGAACCTCTTATTCCCCTTCCCCTCCCACTTTTAAATTTATTAATTACAATTGACATTCAATATTTTATATTAATTTTAGGTGTACAGCATAGTGATTAGACATTTATATAACATTTATATAATTTAAAAAGTGACCCCCCTGACTAGTCTAGTACCCACCTGGCACTATACATAGTTATTACCATATTAATGACTATATTCCTTATGCTTTACTTTACATCCCCATGACTACTTTGTAACTACCAATTTGTACTTCTTAATGCTTTCACCTTTTTCACCCTGTTTCCCAACCCCCATCCCATCTATCACCCCAAAAATCTAGTACTCATATGACATCATACATAGTTATTACAATATTATTGACTATATTTCTCATGCTGTACCCTACATTCCCATGGCTACTTTGTAACAACCAGCCCCCAACCCTCCTCCTATCTGGCAACCATCAAAATGTTCCCTGTATCTATGACTTTTCTTCTTGCGTTTGCTTGTTTATTTTGTCCTTTAGATTCCACATATAAGTGAAATCAAATTGCATCTGTCTTTCTCTGTCTGACACCCCACTAAGCACAATACCCTCCAGGTCCATCCATGCTGTTGCAGATGGAAAGAACCCATTCCCTTCTATGGCCGCAACATTCCATTGTGTATATGAACTACCTTCTCTTTATCCATTCATCCATCGATGGATACCCACTGCCTCTACATCTTGGCCATTGTAAATAATGCTTCAATGAACATATGAATGCTCATGTTCCCTTGAAGTAGCAAGTTGCATTTTGGAGTTTTTCATATAAATACCTAGAAGTGGGATTACTGGGTCCTTCTTTGTCTTTTGTTATAGCCTTTGTTTTGAAGTTTATTTTGTCTGGTATAAGTATTGTGACCCCAGCTTTTATTTTTCATTTCCATTTTCATGAACTATCTTTTCCCCATTCCTTTACTTTCAGCCTGTGTGTGTCCTTCAATTTGAAGTGAGTCTCTTCAAATAGGTAGCATATGTAAGGGTTTTGTTTTCTTACCTGTTCAACCTATCTTTTGATTGAAGCATTTAATCCATTTACATTTAAAATAACTATCTGTAGATATGTAGTTATTGCCATTTTACTATTCATATTTTTTATTTATTTTTTTGGTCTTGGAAGGAAGGTCTTTATCTGTCATTCTAAATGATAGCTTTGCTGGGTAGTTTCTTGGTAGTAGGTCCTTACTTTTCATCACTTTTAATATTGCATGCCAATCCCTTCTGGCTGGCAGTTTCTGTTGAGAAATCAGCTGACAGTCTTATGGGAGTTCCCTTGTAGGTCACTAACTGCTTTTCTCTTGCTACCTTTAAGAGTCTTTCTTTGTCTTTAACCTTTGCCATTTTAATTATCTTGGTGTGTCTTGGTGTGGGCCTCTTTAGGTTTATCTTGTTTGGGACTCTGTGCTTCCTGGGCTTATATGTCTATTTCCTTTGACAAATTAGGGAAGTTTTCTGTCATTATTTCTTCAAATAGGTTTTCAATCCCTTGCTCTCTCTCTTTTCTTTCTGGTACCCCTGTGATGAGAATATTGGTACACTTGATGTTGTCCCAGAGGCCCCTTAAACTATCCTCACTTTTTTGGTTTTTTTTTTTTCTGTTTGCTGTTCTGGTTGAGTGTTTTCTGGTACCTTATCTTCCAAATTGCTGATTTGATCTTCTGCTTCATCTAATCTACTGTTGATTCCCTCTAAAGTATCTTTGGTTTCAATTATTGTAGACTTTATTTCTGACCAGTTCTTTTTTATGTTTTCTACCTCCATTTTTATGTTTCCTATCTCTTTGTTGAAGTTCTTCTTGAGATCATTGAGCATCCTTATAACCAGTGTTTTAAACTGTGCATCTGGTACTTACCTATCTCCATTTCATTTTGTTCTTTTTCTGGAACTTTGTTCTGTTCTTTTATTTGGGACATGTTCCTTTGTCTCCTTATTTTGGCTGCCTCTTTGTGTTTGTTTCTAAGTATTAGGTATGGCTGCTATTTCTCCTAGTCTTAGTAGAGTGGCCTTATATAGTAGGTACCCTGTGTGGCTCAGTGGCGCAATCTTCCTGATACCTAAGCTGAGTACTCCAATATGTTCCTCATGTGGATTGTGTGTGCCCTCTTCTTATAGTTGAGCCTTGTTTGATGTTTGCATATCAATGGGAGGGATTAGTCCTAGGTTTGATTTGTTATGAGGATTGGCTATGATTACAGTGGAGGAACTGCTGTATAGGGACTGACCCTTCAGAGCAGGATTCACTTTGTCAGGGCTCTGGTGCCTGCCCAGTCTGCTGTTGGATTGTGTCATCCCCAGATGTGGTTGAGTGATGCTCCAGCTGGGTCCAAAGCTGGCCAACAGGAGTGTCAGCCCCAGGGCCTCCTCGGAAAGGCCACATCAAATGCCAAGTTCACCCACAGCCTGTGTCCTGCCTGGATATAGGACAGGAGCCACAAAGCAATCACAGATTGTTATCAACCATGCTCGTCTTGGAGGTGCCTCAAGAGGCCAAGCTGCAAACCAAGGTTGACCATCATTAGTGCCAGGCTTAGGGTTGCTTAGCCAGAGGTACAGGACACACTGAAGCCAGATGCTGCTTTTTTGGGTTTCATGAACCTTTGAGAAATTTTAGGAATGTCTGCAGCATGAGCTAAGACAAACCATTTATACAGAAAAGCCACTGGAAGCAGCTTGGGTGGGCCCAAAAGTTGGGTGAGGTGGGCTCTCAGGGAATCAGGGTGCAGGAATGGTTTAACCAGGTTAAAGGAGACTCAGATATGGCAGCTGCCTGTGTCTGCTTTCCCGGAGGAGAGAGGGCTCCACAAAGAAACAATGGCTTTTGCCAGTTTCTCCATCCCTGAGAAAGCTGGTCCTCCAGCCCTTACCATGAAGCCAGAGAATTTCCTTCCTCCCCATATGTCCCTGGTGCCTTTCAAGCTGCTGCCCCAGCACTGGAGCTCAGAGTGAATGAATCCACCGGCCAGTAAGTCCATGCATGGGCCTTGGGGTGCAGCCACCCTCCATCTCACTCAGCCACAATCTTTGCTGATTTTCACAGCCAGAAACTGTGGGGGCTTCTCTCCCTGGTACTGAAACCCTTTGCTGCAGAGCTTGGTGTGGGGCTGAGACCCCTCACTCTTCTGGCGGGGACCTCCACAGCTGAGTTATGCCTCCTGATTTTTAATGGTCACAAGTAGGTATGAGACCAGCCCGTACCATCTCTGCCCCTCCTACCAATCTCAAGGTGGCTTCTTCTGTATTTCTGTAGTTGTAGGGCTTTGGTTCAGTTAGATTTCAGGTGATTCTCAAAGATGGTTGATCTGTAGTTTATTTGTAATTTTGATATGGTCCTGAGAGGAAGTAAGCACAGTATTTACCTACTCCTACATCTTGACTGAATCCCCCAAAGAAAGTATTTCAAAGACAGCAGATGATTAAAGTGGCAAGTACAGTTAGATGAGAAATGACAATTGACCATCCATTGGTGCTAGCCTTATGGTGGTTGTTAGTGACCTTGACCAGAGCAGTTTTCAGGCAAAGGTCTGATGGGTGTGTTCAAGTACAAATGGAGGTGGGGCTGAAGAGTGGATACAGTGACTAGAGACAGTAAATATGGATTACAGATCAGCATTTCTGAAAGTTCCCAGTGGGGAGGATTCTGGGACTAGGGGGAGAGGGAGAATTATTTGTGGTCTAATAATGCTCACCTCTGGATAAGAGCTCTTCCTGTGAACTTAGAACACCCTTTCCTCACAGACCTGTCCCTGTCCCAAGCCATGTCAGTGGAGATATAGAACTTGCCTCTTTCTTTGATTTGCATTAAAAAACCCAAAAATGAAACAAATAAATAAGAAATTCCCCACCAGTTAACTTGAATTTACTGAAGCTTTGGAGGGGGTGTGGGTATATGTGAATGCCAGGGTGTTACATTGCAAAACAACAAAAGAACAAAACTTACCCTTAAAATGTAATATTGGAGCCTCCTTTTCTTAAAGGTCTCTTTGCTGGTCTATCATAAACTCTGCAATATCTTCTCTCTTTTCTTTTACCAAATTCTTTTTCATTTCTAATGCTGAGTAGTTTAACTTTCTCTACTGTGGCATCATCTCATGCTAGCTTGTCTCTAGGGATTCGAGTTTCCACTCTAAATAGTTTATCAGAATAGTTCCCTAAGTTATGCTTACTCTTAGGGCAATAATTTATTCTCTGTGTTATACAAGGGTATTCCTTAAACATTTTTAAGCCAAAATAGGCAACTGGTGTACACTGAGTAACGATGTGTTTTTAAATCTCTAATTTAGATAATTAAAACTATTTGTTTGAGGTTTGTACAGATTTTCTCTCTCTTGGTGTGAAGTTGTAATCAGAGGTGTAGAGTCTACTTGATATAATATGGCAGTCTTTCTATAGTATGTACCCTATTTTCATGAGAGCTCTCAGAGGCCTGGATGTTTACTTTAAAAGAAGGTTGTTGTAGACGTATAAAGAATTAAGTTACCTTCCCTCTCATCCCTAAAACATGTTCAGCATAACTACAACAACAGCAAGAACAAGAACAACAACAAAAGGGCTTGTCTTTACTAAATGTGGACCACTTTTAAGAGCCTTATACATTCTAACCCATTTAATCTTTTTCTGCCTTTGAGGTAATGCCTGTTATTTTCTTATTTTCCAGGTGAGGAAATTTAAGCACTAAGTGACTAAGTAATGTACTCCAATTGCACAGCAGAAATTAGTGGATTTATAATTCAAACCCAGGTTCTCTGGCTGTAGAGTCTTAGGATTTCGCTGAAACAGATTCCAAGATTCAAAGATTAAAATATAGGTTCCCTAATGAACTAGATAATCTGATTTCTAGAAGAATAATGGAATATCTATTTTTGTTAATTTCATACTGATGTTAAGAGTAATACATGGCCCTTGTAGAAAATTTGGAAACTTAAAGAAAAAAAAAGAAGAAGAAACTGTGCCTTATAACTCATAATGTCATCAACCAGAAGATATATTTGGGTATTTTAAATGGTTTTTTTCATCATAGATGTTCTATAAATTAATTAAATGGCAAAGTGACAGATTTGTATTGGACTATTTTGTTAATCACCCTATTTAAATTTCAATTAATTATGGCATATAGTTTTCAGTTTCCTTTTTGCTGCTATTTTGTAATTTGTAAATCAATGATTTGTAAAGGAGTTTGCTTGATTGCTTTTTTTCAGGACACTGTGCTTTTATGAAGAATTCAATATCTACCTGGCATAGTCCTGTGATTATAGAGGGAGCACAGGTATTTTATAACAAGAATTTTTGTCCTCAAAGAGCCTGTGGTTTTGTAGAGGAGATAATACAATATTTACAGAAATTAATGGATTAGAGACTAATGCAATATAGAAGCACCAACATTTTGTGGGACAAAAACAGAGTACCACGTTAAGAACATGGGGTCACTGCACACTGCTGTAGGCACGAAATGCACATAAAAAGAAGCCTTATCTTTACTTGAGTCCTGAAAAAAGAAACACATTTAATTGGAGGTGGAGAAGAAAGAGGAGAACTTGTTTTGAGAATTGTGCAGTAGGGAAAGCCCCTGATACCTGGGGCTTTGTGTATCATGTTGATGGGGTCTGTTTATTTTTCTATAATGGAATAGATCAGTTAGGTGATAACATGCCCTATTGAAGTTTATGAATGGGAGAGGCTACCCTGAATGATTGAGTTTTATTTAAGCTATAACACATACATCTGTTTGCTTATTGTGGTAGTGTTGGTGGTGGTGATGATGATGATGATGATGATTTCGATGATGATGATGATTTGCTATTTGCTATTTGTGACTAGTACAGTTTTGGAGTTTTTCTTTCATAAAATATTGTTATTGACTGCTAAACATTTAATTTGTTATGGTTATATATCTTTTCTCTTTAAGCAGTGGATATATTTGTTGTTTTTAATATGAGGTGATAATTATATAATACCATTCCCATCTAATCATACATCTCATTGTTATTATTTGATACTTTTAAAATTATTATTTATTTATTTTTAATTAAAATTTATTGGGGTGACAGTGGTTAGTAAAATTACATAGGTTTCAAGTGTACAATTCTGTATTACATCATTTATATCTTTTCTTACCTGCTTTTGATTAGGTAAATATTAAATACTATGTATATGCTTTGTTGATGGCCTTAAGTAATACTACTTTTCAAAATAAAATATCTGGAGGCTGTGTATATAGTTTGGTCTAAATCTGAATAATATCAATTCACTCCCAAGATGCTTCCTTTAACCAGAATTCCTTGAACTATTTTAACTTACACTGGAGTTATTTAATTGTATGGTTCTTGGTGGACACTAATGTGTGTCTCTCGGTGGGTTAACATTACCAGTACATTCTTAGGGCATCCGATGAATTGGTTCCTTGTCTTCTAGTTTTCCAGGTACTGTAGAGAAATGAGTTTCTTCAAATTACTATCATTTCATCCTATTTGGAATCAAATAAATATAGTCTCTCCCTATTGTATGAAAGTAATTTATTTCTGAAAAACCTTTCACATTGAGATTTTCTCATAAACCAAAGTGTAGTTGTAATTTCTTTCAATGAGAAATAGTTTTTGTACATTCCTAACCCTCACCCTGACAACCATTTGTGCTAAAACAACACTAACTCCTAAAAAATAAACACAGTTACTTCAGTATTTAACAGTTATTTTAGTACAATTTAACAAGGCATTTTTTTCCTTCATTAATGATTCTATAATATAGCCATTTTACTGTTCTTGTTTAGCTGTTTTGCAGCTATTACATGCTATGCATTTCTAAGACTTTACTAACAAACACAAAATATGTAAGATATTCAATGTTTATTATATTTAACCACTAGTGCAAAAAAAGAAATAAAGAACAGTAAAGAAGAAAGAAATCAATGAAAACAACGCATTTTATTGGGAATGATTCATGAGGTTACTATGCTATAAACTTGCAAACCACAAGTACACTGAGTGGAGAATTTAATGCAACACAAACCAACTATAGAACTGAATTAACTAATTAATTTAACAAACATTTACTGAGTAGTTACTATGTACATTGTACTTGTAATGATAATAAATGTCTTCTGCTAGAAGCTTAAAATCTAGTTGAAGAGAAATTTTGTTTTTTTATTATTTTGCTTGATTGTCAATATTGTCACACATTCAATTTCTTAACGCCTCCCTCCCTCTTCTCCAGTTTTAAGAATTTCAGAACTTTGCAAGTTTGGATTTGCTCTTAAATATACTTTAACTAATTCAATCAGGGTTTGGTGAAAGTTTATTTATCCCGAAAGTAAATGCAATTTTAGAAAATGTTTAACTTAATCCGGACATATTTATGAAGGGGCCTCCAAGTTATTGTTTTACATATTCCAAGAGAGGTACTTGGCCCTTGCAAATACAAAGGCATTTGGACATTAAATTTGGAAATAACAATTTCCAGTGTTTTCATAGTCATGGCATAAGTCTTATGCCATATAATCTGCTTTCTTTCCTATTCCTATGGATCAAGTGGCATTGCTCCAGCACCGGACACCTCTTTTTGTACACTTGATTGGGTCTTCTGTCACCTGCTTAAGGATATCACTTCAGCAGTTTTAACTTCTCTCTTTGGAATCTTCAATTTTCCCTCTTTATTGGATCTTTGCCCCACAACATTGAAAATATAGTGTTATTTCTTTCAACTTAACCACACACATGCACACTCACTCCATCTCCTGCACCATTTCTCTCCTTTTTCATACAGCAGAACTGCTGGAAAGTGTTGTCTACCTGTACTGACTCTGACTTCTCTTTCCTTTGTCTCTTAAATGCACTCGACTTCAGGCTTTCGCCCCCAACACTACACTAAAACTGCTCTTGTCAAGTTCAATAATGCCTCCACATTGCTAAATCCTATGGTCAATTCTCAGTCCTCATCTTGAGCTGTCAGCAGCATCTGACACAGTTGTTCTCTCTAATTCCCGGAAACACATTTTTAGCTTGCTTTTAAGGGCAACACGTTTTCCTGTTTCGTTTTTATTTATTTTTATTTTTCCCCTCCAAACCTCTGGCCATTCTTTCCAAGTCTAATTTCCCCCCCTCTTCTCCTCTCAAGCTGCTCAATACTGGAGTGTCTAGGACTCAAGTTTTGGACCTCTTCTCTTTGCTACCTATCTTGGTGGTAACCACATACAGCCTCATAGCTTTAAATACCATCTGGTGATCCTGGTAATTTCCAGATTTACATTTCTAGCCTGGTTCTCTCGCCTCAACTCCAAACTTCTATATTCTTCTTCTTTTTTTCAAACTTCTACATTCTATTCACTATTTAACATCTACATTTGGATGACTAATGATTATCTCAACTTAACATTTTCACACTTGAGCTCCAGATCTTAAATCACTCTTTCCTTCCACATTCTTCCACATCTCAGTAAAGGGCAATTTTATCCCTTCAAAAGTTGTTTAGGTAAATACCCTTGGACTTGCAGTCCTTTTCTCTCATGTTACAGATCAAAATATATCTGGAATCTGATTACTTCTTACCATTTCCTTAGCTACTACTCTCATTCCAGCCACGATGTTCTCTTGCCTAGGTGAAGAGTTCAACCAAAGGAAATGTGAAGTTAAAGTGGTATGAGAACATAAGATACTTGAATTTACTGAGTTCTTAGGAAGGATATTGGACTTATCTGGTGATGGTGCTGTCCTGATCAAACATTTCAAAGACTTCCCATTATTAATAGAATAGAATCCAGATTCTTCCTTTGGTCTGCAAAATCCTTGGGAATCTGGCCCTTTGCTGCTACTCTAACCTCATCTCCTAATTCTCCCCTACTCACTCTGTTTCTCCAATATATCGATCACACTCTAACCTTAGGACTTTGCACTTTTTCTTCCCTTGGCCTAAAATATTTTTCTTTCAGATATATGCATGGCTGAAATATCACCTTTTTTTATGAGGTCTTCTTTGACACCTCTATTTAGATCGCAGGCTTGCTGCTCACTTCTCATCTGTCTCCCCTGATTTGCTTTTCTCCATAGCACTTTTTATTATCTCCCCTAACACGTATTTTATCTTGTTTTACTTATTATCCATCTCAACACTACATCTTCCCCCTGACAAATGTAAGCTTTATGATAGCAGACGTTTTTATCTGTTTATTCACTGCTATTCTCTCTGCCTAGAACTGTGCTTGGATCAAGATAGGCACTCAATAAATTACCATTGAATGAATGAGCAATTTCCAACTTCTTTGAACCATCTTCACCACATCAGAGAGACAGAGAAGGCAAAGCTTTGACTGCTTTGTGAATCAAATAAAATATGATTTTTTTGAAACAGAATAAATGAAGAAATAATGGTGATGTACCTTGTTGACCTTAAATAAATAGACAGCCAGAAGTGTCTCCAGCAAAATAGGTTTATTTGGGAACAACAAAGAATTGCATTTTGGAACATGCAATCTAATGGAGAACCGCCCGCAACACCAGAGAAACAAAGAAGAGGAGTGCTCTTTTATGGACTTGGGAGGAGCTGTTGTAAACAAAAAGTCCATTGGAGGAAACTCAAAGTTTGAAGTAAAGTGACTTTTCATTGGCTGAGTTATGGCAGTCTCCCATTGGCTGATCTGTTACTGGCAAGGAGGAATCTTTTCTCCCTTCTGCTGAGGTAGTAATGTAGTATTACTTCCTGTGAGACATGCAGGGTATATCTCTTCCTGTTGGGAGTCAGTAGTGTATGTTGAGTGACACGAGGGTGAGAGTTCTCTCTTCTAGCCCCCTGCCTCCATTTTAAATAAGGTTTCTGTTTATTAATTTTCACAAACTTATAAACTGCTATGGAAACTCATTTTGGGTAAATACAAATGGAGGTGGTGAAAGATGAATTAGCTATAGCTGTAGTCACTTTCTTAATAAGGATTTATGTAAATGTAGTTGTTGGTAAAAATAGGTGAGTTGACACCTAGAAGAAGTATTGAGCTCTTGGTTTATTATCATGGCAATCCTAGAGTGAGGCTATTAAGAAGCTATACTTTGTACCTGGGATGATTTTTCATTCCAAAAATGAAATAAGTATCTAGTTGTCTATCACCTCTTTCCCCTCTTATTGTTCTTTGAAATAAGAACAACATTTATTCATGGATTCGATAACATTGCTGAATATCTACTTTATACTAGACACTATTCTTTTAGGTACTGGAGAATTAGCACCTAACAAAACGTACAATAATCTCTGTCCTTACTGGGTTTGTATTTTAATAGGGGAGAGAGGCAAACAATAACATAAACATGTAATGTTAGAAAGTGATAAGTGCTGTATAGAAAATAAAGCAGAGAAGAAAGCGTCAGAAGTAGTAGTGAGGATAGAAGGGGTTGCAATTTGAAGCAAGATAGATGGTCAGGGAATTCCTTGCTGAAATGGTGACATTTGATTCAAAATTTGAAACAGTGATGGAACCCTAAGAGGAAGGGTGTCTGATTTGTTGAAAAAATAGTGAGGAGACTCGTGTGCCTGGAGCAGAATGAGGGAGACTGAGAGTAGAGCAAGGTGAAGCCTGTGAGGTAACTGCACCAGGGGGCAAAGGATCTTGTTGGTTGGCTATTGAAAAACATGGCCTTTTATTTGGAGCAGAGGCGTTGCCTTGGTCTGCTCTGGCTGCCATAACAGAGTACCATAGACTGGGTGGCTTAAACAATAGAAACACATTTTCTCACAGTTCTAGAGGCTGAAAGTCCCAAATCTGAGTGCCAGTACTCTTGAGTTCTGGTGAGAGCTCTTTCTGGCCTCTTTGCTGTGTTTTCACATGGTGGAAAGAGAAGGCAAGCTCTCTGGTGTTTTTTCTTATAAAGGTCCCACCCTCATGAACTCATCTAAACCTAATTATCTCCCTCCTAAAGATTTCATCTCCAAATACCATCTCATAGGGAGTTAGGGCTTAAACATGTGAATATGGGGTAGAGACAATTCAGTCCATTACAAGCATGATCAGGCCTGACTTACGTTTTTAACTGCCTCATACAGAACAGACTGCTGTGGAGGGTGGGGGAGGCAAGGCCAAAGCAAAAAGAAGCCACTGCATTAATCTGAGAAATAATTCTGTATTGAACCAGAGTAGTAGCAGTGGAGGTGGTGAAAAGTGGGCAGTTTCTGAATATATTTTGAAGGATAATCAACAGGGTTTACTACATTACAGTAGGATTTCAAATGAAGGTTTGATGTCACTTCCTCTCAACTACAGTTTAGAAGATTGGGACAAGGTTGAAAAACTTCTCCCCCTTCCACCCCCCAGGCTTACTTTTCTGTGTAGCTACAATGAAAGGGAGCAATCTTTTTATGCCTCCTTCTCTATTTCTTTGTTATTTAAAGTTAACAATCACAAGATAATTTACATTTTCTGTATTTTCCAGACAGAGCAACTGTATTTAGAACAAAATAATAGTTGTAATAATCCTCTTCTGGGAGTGAGTTGAGTTGCTTCCTTCACTGACCATTGGTCAGAGTGGACTTAGTTATAGCCAAATAGCAATCTAAAACCCTAGAGAAAGCGAGGAACAGTTCAATAAAGTCTGGGCTGGGGATTACTGCTGACAGAAGCACTGCCAATCGGGCAATTTTAAAAGACAGGTGACAATTCCCATCAACTTTAGAGCTGAAGTAGCTTATGTTGAGATCAGAAGGTTTTTCACAATAGCTTAATTTCAAGAAACTGAGGGATAGTTATGTAAATTAAGGTTAAACATCTAAAAGTCCATCAAGGCAAATGCTCTATCAGAGAGAAATAGTCGAAATATGTGTTTTACCTTTGTCCCAGTGTAATTGTGACAGTGCTCTTTACCCACTACAGAACTTTCCAGATGTTTCCGCATTAAGATATTGATTATCATTTCTAAGATTTTGGAACTTTAAGTCATAATCATGATCAGACATCCCTTTACCTTTGGTATTAATGTCTTTTGATCTCATTAGATAATGAAGGGTACTCAAAATCCGTGTGGTAAACCATGGACTATATACGTATAATTTTGTAGAGTACGAATCAGACATACTATTGTAATCTGAGTGAGGTGTACTTACACTGTAGGTGATGGGTCCTCAGCAAACCATATAAAATTCAACTTGGATGACTACTGAGAGATTATGATAAGAAAAACTTATTACAAAAAAATTCTATGTAATGTAAAAGTGATATAGTCATTTTGAGAATAAATTATTTTTGTAAAATCGAGTACTTTAAAGTTTTAAATTATGACATTATACGCCATGACACTGGGGGATCAAGGACTGAGGTTGAAACTTTTTGAGAGAGTTCAAATGGAAAATGTATTACTGGTCCATTGTTTTGTTTTAAAATCTTTTGTTACTGTCTGAGAATTTTGATGCTGCTGCTTATGGACTTGGGAATGTAAAAGAGACAGAAATGTAAAACAAACCTTAGCCTGTAAGGGAGGTTGCAATACACATGCAGAGCAAATCCAATATGGTCGTTGTAAATGAAGCCCTTAGGGCATTTCAGAAGCTTTTTTAAAGGGTAATTTTGAAAGAAAGGGTAAGTCTCAAATGCCATTTTTCAGTTGGTGGAATTTTAATGGCTTATAACTTAGATTTATTCTTTATTGGCTTTATTTTTTTTCCCCTCATGGTTTCTATCTTTGTATGAGAAATAATTCATGAAAGACCTGGAGTCTGTCTTCAATAGTATAGAATGGGATGTTTTTTAGCTTTTAAACTGTTTAGCAATTCTTTTTATTTATAGACTGAAAAATTCACTAAGCTGTAAAATAATTGATAGGTTGATAATGTTTAGGATCATTTAGCTTCTTAAGTATATTGAGATATATCCTGTCAATTTTTATTAATATTAATAAAGCCAGCCAGTAAATGACATGAAACTTAATGAGCCAAATTTCTCTAGTCGACAAAACCAACACTCTAGGTCTGTAGCAGAAATTTGGGTATACCCCAAATCATAATTTCTTATACCTGTTGCTAGGTACTGAATTGTGTCTCCTGCAAATTCATATACTGAAGCTCTAACCCTCAATGTGACTGTATTTGGAGATAGAAGGTAAATAAGTGATGACTGGGAGGTAATTGAGGCTAAATGAGATCATAAGAATAGAGTCCTAACCTGGTAGGACTGGTGGCTTTATAAGAGGAAGAGAGAGAGAGAGCTCTCTATCTTCCATGTGAAGACTCAGAAGACAAATGTCTACAAGGTAGGGAGAGCACTCTTACCAGAACCTAAACATGCTGGAAACCTGAACTTGGATTTCTAGCCTCCGGAATTGTGAGAAAATAAAATTCTGTTGTTTAAGCTACCCAGTCTACTACATTTTGTTATGGCAGCCTGAGCTAACTAATACTCCTGTGTATGGGCCCAAGTCATTTCCAGCTCTGTTTGCTTAGTTTTGCAGTAGGGATGCCAATGAGGACTATCCAAAATAAAGTTTGTAGCAACTACTTGAATTATTCAGGCCTTCCCATTACAATTCTATTTTGCCTGAATTATTTGGGTCATTCAAGAAGAAATTACTGATTTACCTTCTGAAATACCTGTTGCTTTGCCTCACCCCCCACTTTCATCTGTAGTGAATAAAATCAGTGATTAGAAAGAATTTTAATCATCTAAAGAAGTCTCCATAATCAATATGACAGTGGTCAGTAAATGTTCTCTGTAAAGGATTAGCTAGAAAATATTTTCATCTTTGTGAAACATACCATCTTGGTTACAACTTTTCAACTTTGCCATTATAGCAAGAGAACAGCCATAGATAACATATAAATGAATGAATGTGTCTATGTTCCAATAACATTTTATTTATAAAAACAGATGACTGGCCAGATTTGGTCCATAACTTGTAGTTTACCCACTTCTGTGTTACTCAGTAACCTCTTTCATTCAACAATATTAAAATTACAAATGCCTCAAAACAAGAGACCTTTATTAGGGATTTATTTTTTTCTACACTTTTGTAAATGCTTAAGAATCAAACTGAATTGGTATATTCAAAGTAATTATGCATTGTTCTTCTTAAAGACATCTGTTTGCTTATAAGTGCATACAGTATACATTTGTATTAATAGACAATAATTATATACTACATTATTTAAATATTATATATGAATTTATTAACATATACATTTAAATGATAACTATATATTTGTATAAAATATATTTATTTATATGTACTGATTACACATTCACATTTTATATATTATATACTTATATCCTATATTAATATTCACACACAACTATTATATCAAATACCTTTATATAATTTATTTCATTCTCACCAAAAATGAATAGTGTCTGGAAACTTTGACTTTTTTGCCAAGATTAAGTTTCCTATTTTTCTCTGTAACCTATAATAATGTTTCAAATTAAGAAGGGAGATAGTAGGGAGCATGGCTGTGATTAAGGAATGGGAGGCTGTGCTGGTCATTTGAGGAGAAAGAAGATGTGGGGGCCGGCCTGGTAGCTCAGGTAGTTGGAGCACCATGCTCCTAACAACGAGGTCATGGGTTC
Source organism: Rhinolophus sinicus (assembly GCF_057876585.1). NCBI lineage: Eukaryota > Metazoa > Chordata > Mammalia > Chiroptera > Rhinolophidae > Rhinolophus > Rhinolophus sinicus. The sequence goes on from NC_142501.1 coordinate 69,898,165, forward strand.
GATTCCCACATGGGCCAATAAGCTGTGCCCTTATAGCTAAGATTGTGAATAATCTCCCTGGAGCTGGGCTGCCATCAGCGTGAGCTGCGGTGGGCTGCCACGGTCTCCAGCATGGGCCAGGGAGCTGTGTCCTACGCAACTAGACTGAGAAACAATGGCTTGAACCAGAGTGGAGGAGGGGGAGGCGGAAAAAGGGAAGAAAAAAATAAAAACATGTGAGATAATTGTCTCAGAGTGCGGGAGAACAAAATGATTAACAGAAATATAGTATGACCACTGCACAGCATAGGGACCCACTTCACTAAATTTATCGTCATAAATTTAAAGTGAATGATCAACTCAGTGCAGGCACAGGATGGATACAGAGTGGGGTTTAACCAGGGTCAAGGTTTTGCCAGGAGAGAATGATAGAGAGAGAGGCCAAGATGTTGAAGACAGCAGCAAGGGAACAATTAAATGATTATGGTGATTCATCACATCCTCTAACCTGAGTGATATGAGAAGAGGGGTAGCTGTGAAAATGTGTTAAATTAATGGATTGAGGATCCCAGGGAGGAGGGGGATGAAGTATTATTGCAATAGAAGAAATGGAAGAACAAGGCTGTGAAGATAGGATGCTTCCAGCAAGGTGTGGAATATTTGAAATGAAGACATTTCCAGCTGCTGCAGTTATTGGAAATGACAATGTCCCGGGTAGGATCATGGACTGGATGGGGACACTGGAAAAGATCACTGGAATGAAGGGATTATCAGTTGGACAGTGAAATCACCAAGAAGGAAAACAGAGCAGTGGCAGAAAGAAAATCAGTGGTTCAGGATCATCTATGAGACCTCATTTAATGAAATGAAATGCCTGGGAAATGATAGCAGATGAATTCAGCCAAGATGAGGAAGTTTATAGTATAGTTCACTTGCATCTACTCAGGTAGCTAGGCTTTTTAGGAAAGTGGTAGAGAGGCTACTTCACCTATAATTAGCTTTAAACAATAAGGTTGACACTCCCAGGCTTGTTTGTTGTGGGTGTGAAAGAAAAATCGACCCCGCTTGAGAAAGCCACAAATAAGTAAGTGTCCTGTAAGATATAGCCAACTTTCAGTTAGAGCTAAAAAGTAAACAAAACATTCAGGAAAAAAAAAGAGTGAAGGACATAAAAGAATTTATTAATGTCATATAGGGAGTTCTAAAAGGTAAAATGGAAGAGTTTGGAATAGTTTTGTATTTGAATTAGATTAGGGAATGTACACATATAAAAGTAGCAAAGATTCAAGATGAGAGGTGCTTGGGTTATGGTGGTATGGAGTTAGGTAGGTTTGATTGTCTATTAAGGAAGGCCAGTAATCAAATCTAAGTATGATTTTCTTCTTTGTACAGTTTTTTCTCCCTCAGGCAGTTTGTTATGCCTAAGAAGAGTAAGAGTTGTGCTGGGAGATGAGAGGTGTAGAAGTGATTTCACGAATACACTCTGCCTTAAGGATTTCTTTCAAATATGTTGAAATTGACATCTTCAGAATTTTCCTGTTACCTGGGTTATAGTTAAGTTTTTCAGTTTTAGAAGTTGAGAGCTTAGAAAGTGTCATCTTGCCCTATTTATTAGATGCTGGTAATTAGGAACAAATTTAAATTAAGCACGTTAATGTAGGCCTGAATATAGTTCATCTTGATGTCTCCAAGTCTATGCAATTAATTGTCTAAACGAGTATTTTTTTAAACTTTTGCCAACCTCAGTACACAATTGGGTAATGTATACCTGAGCATGTTCACACGAGCCAAGTAAATTGTTAGTTGTAATTCCAACCCATTTGTTCTCTCCCAGTAAAGCACTGCAAACAGCAAATACTTGGGAACTGTATTAATACACAAACCTTGATTCCACTATATTTTTGGAAAAAAACACCTTATTCATAGTAAGCTTTAATGCTTTCATGAGATTTGTAGTAACATCCTTGTGATACTTGTGACACACTTCACAACTGAGCTTAACAGTCTAAGATTCACTCTCTAGGCTCGGTACAGAATAACGTGTCAACTATAACACAGCATTATGTCGATCAAAATAAATCAACTGCCATCCAAGAATAGGGATCAGCATCTTTTCTTTTTTGTGATCATTTATTTGTAGTTTTTTTCATCTCGTACTTTCAGTGACTGATATGTTTGACAACAGATATACAAAATCTGACACTGTTGGAACAGATCCTCAATTTTACTATTAGCTAGATGTAAAAATGTGACAGATTCTGAAGTGTGTTATGTGTTCCCTGAGATTGACTATTTGCCTCTGCACTCCCTTTCCCCATCCTCGTCTTGTTCTGCCTTGCACGTCACAGGAAAACACTCTATCAAAGTGGGAGCCCGCTTCCTGTGGCTCAAGTTCTGAAACATGGGATGCAATGCCCTCGGCATGAGGCTTGGTGAACTTAGAACTGTGAGAAGAAGCACTGGACCAATAAAAAATAATATCTGTTATTATTAGAGATATAGATCTGAGATTTAAATCCAGTTGCTTAATGCACAAGTTTTTTCATTGTCACCATCCCGTCCATGATCATACCCGGGACATTGTCATTTCCAATAACTGCAGCACCTGGAAATGTCTTCATTTCAAGTATTCCACTTCTTGCTGGCAGCATCTTGTCTTCACAGCCTTGTTCTTCCACTTATTCTACTACTACAGTACTTCACTCTCACCCCGGGATCCTCAATCCATTCATTTAACACAGTTTTCACAACTACCCCTTTTCTCATATCACTCAGGTTAGAGGATGTGATGAATCACCGTAATCATTTAATTGTTCCCTTGCTGCTGTCTTCAACATCTTGGCCTCTCTATCATTCTCTCCTGGCAAAACCTTGACCCTGGTTAAACCCTACTCTGTGTCCATCCTGTGCTTGCACTGAGTTGACCATTCACTTTAAATTTATGACGATAAATTTAGTGAAGTGGGTCCCTATGCTGTGCAGCGGTCATATTATATTTCTGTTAATCATTCTGTTCTCCCACACTCCAAGATTGTTTTGCCACATCTCCCCTGTACTTAAATCTCCTGTACACTCCTACCATCCTCACACCAACCAAAGACCTATATACTTATTGCATAGAAAAAAGAGAGAAGCAATCAGAAGTGAATTTCCTTCTTTCATCCCCTGCATCCATACCTATACCTTGCCTTCCCTCCTGGTACAATGGATGACCTCTGTGCACCCAGGCGGTCTTGATCCTATAGCTTCTGGCTGCTCCTGAAATGATCCTGTCTGTCTTGTATTATCAGCTGTTTCCCTCCGGTCAACTGGATGATCTTGAAACAAAAAAATGCTTCAATATATCCTGTCTTAAACAAACAAACAAACAAAAAACCCCACAAAATTCCCTGACCTTGATTTGCCCTCTGACTAGTATTTCTCTGTTCCTATTTATAACAAAATTCTACAGAGTGTTTTCTGTACAGTCTCTAGTCCTTCCCTCCTTTGTCCTTAGAGCTGATTCTGAATGTCACTAAGGTTGCTGTCTAATGATCAGTTGAGGGACTTAATTTTTCTTGGTGCCTGAATAGCATTTGATGGAGTTGATCACTCACTCCTTCAAAATGTTCTTCCCTTAACTTAGCTCCTGGAATGTTACACTAGCTTCTTCCTACTTCACTGGCTATTTTTTGTCAGACTCCTTTCCTGGGTTCTTATTTTCTCAATGTCTACATATCTAATATTCTAAAAATGGAATTCTTCTTCTTCCTTCTTTCCTTCCTTCCTTCCTTCCTTCCTTCCTTCCTTCCTTCCTTCCTTCCTTCCTTCCTTCCTTCCTTCCTTCCTTTCTTTTCTCCTCCTCCTCCTCCTCCTCCTCCTCCTCCTCCTCCTCCTCCTCCTTTATCTAAGCCTAATCTTATTCAGTCCCATGGTTTGAAGCTATATGTATGCTGATGACTCACGTATTTATATCTTCACCTCTGACCTTCTGGGAGCTCCAAATTATCTGATATCTCACATGTCAAATAGGCAAACATAAACACCTCAGATACAGAACTCTTGTCCCCCCCCCACCAATCCTGCTTCTTCTTCCATCTTCTTTATTTTCGTAAATGACAACCTCAGGCACCAGGATGCCCAGGTAAAATATTGAAAAGTCAGCCTTGATTCTCGACTTCTGTCCATTCTTTTGTAATCCATCAGCAAATCCTGTGTGCTTCTATCTTCAAAATGTATCTTGCATTTTACTAATTCTCCCTCTTTTCACTGCTACTCCTTAGTCCAAGTCAGCACCTTCTTCCTCCTGGGTTATTGAACTGACCTCCAAATTACTCTCTTTTGCAACTTTCCCTACTGTCCAATTCTGTTATCTAAACAACATCTAAGAGTGAGCTTTTAAAAAATACAAATCACATTACATCAGTCTCTCGTTCTGTCGCTTCCCATCAAATTTAGAACAAATCCTTATGTCAGCCAATGAGGCCCTCAACAATCAGACCCCTGGTTACTTTTCCAACCTAACCCATCATTGCCTTTGTGCTCACTTTATTAATATGATTTTTTTTCATGCTTACTTGAATATATCACTCTCATCTCTTCCTCAGAAGCTTCGAGTTATTGTTCCCTTGGTCTAAAATAGTTTACACTCTAGTAAGTATTATGAGAATGTGTTTCAGTGCTGCTTGTTATCAGAGATAGAAAGAGTGAGAGACATTTCCTGATGATCAAAAGTAACTACTCATTTGACCCTATATCCTTGTCCTTCTTTACTTTCCTTTATAGCTCTTATATGCCATTGCATTGTATATTTTGCCATTTATATAACAGTGTCTACTTATTCAATTAGAAGTTTCATGAGGGCAGGAGTTTTATCTTATTAACCTTAATATATGGTTTCTTAGTGCCTGACATATGGTACATAGTTAATAAATATACATTGGATAGGTGAATTATTGAAATATCAATGTTAATCCCTAGTTCACTGTTTTCCCCCCCATTTCTGTAAATCTGTACTTTTCAATTATTTCAAGTCAGTGGAATCCAATCTAAAAAAAACGAATCAAATTTAGAACTCTAATATAGACAAAACATGCAAGCAGAATTTCTCTTGTTAGTGGGAATGGAGGATTAGTAGAGTATCTCTCCCTCTACACTTTCATCAGGAGATGGAAATTGAAGTATTACATACTTAATGTTATTAGAAACATTTACTAGTCAAAATTAATAAAAAATTAAACTCTAAGTGTTACCTGAAGGCCAGTGTTAGAAAAATCATCACAGAGCGACTTAGGAGTATACCCTCAAATTAGATCATGAAATTGATTTTTCAAGAGAAAAAGATCTAATTCTTTTTGCACTAGAAAAGATGCAAACTATTTTATACAGCAAGTGGGTCAATTTCTAATTATTGGGATAATCTGATGTGAAACTTGATACTTTTTTGTTGATTTAATAATAATTATGAACCACTCCTGTGCTGCTTTAAAAAAGGATAGGATATAGAATGATTTATTTATTCCATTATTCAAATAAGAACATAAATGTCAATGTTGTGAGTTACATATCTCACCAATAAATGCTTTTTAATCATGAAAAAAACTATAGTTTTTGGCAAAAGCTAAAATTTGCATGTAGAAAGTTGAAATTAAACTCAGTTTGTAATTGATGAGACATACAAGCTGCAAAAATAAGTTCCTTTCATTGGATTTTAGATGATTTCTACACAAGTATAATTAAAAGAATGTTTGTTTTCCTTATTCTTTATTAAAGTGTAATTATTCTTATGACTTTAAATACAGACTAATTTTTCTTTTTTTTTAGAAGGTAAACTTTCAATGATTAATGAATGACAGATTTCTGGGTTCTTTATTGCCTCTATAGCTCAATTGTCCATGGTCTATTTTAAAATGTAGATGAATAGACTATCAAGGGAGAAAACGGAGTGCAATGATTTCAGTTTTAATTTCCCACTCTACCACTAACTCACTGTTTAATCTTGGGCAAAAATCTCTCTGGATCTCAGTTTCTTAATCTAATAAATGGGGATCTTACTGTTTGTCATTTTCATTTTTGCCTAGGATATTGATAAATAAGTATCAAGCCTCTGAGTCAGAAAGTGACTTATTTAGTGAATATAGATTCGGTACCTATGGAAGTATGTTAAACTCTGTTCAATTAGGCAAGTATGCTTTCTTGGGTATTAGTAAAATGAATCATTTTTAATAGTGAAAATTCACTTATAAGACACTGCAGCAGAAAGTATTTTGCAAGGTTGATCAAGTTATCAAGTTTATTAGTATAGAAGTCATTTCCTGGTTTTTGAGGACTTTTCCATGGCAGTGTAGAAAACTAGGCATTGGAATTAACTGCTACTGGAATGAGTAATGCTTTTGTTCAGAGAGCTACATCTTAGACTACACATACATTTATTTAATATGGAGGTGTAAGCAAAATCAGATTTCACATACTGACAAAAGCTCTCAGGATAAATGTGTTTGTTATGCACATTAGCAGCTATGCAGTTAGGGAGGCACAGATTCCCAACCTTGGGAGAGTGAGGATTTTGCAGAGATCCTGGCAAAGATGACTTTCAAGATATTATCATATATTTATAAGTAACTTAAGTAAATCACATCCCTGGTTTATGGAGATAATTAAAAATAAATCATATTAGGACCGAATTATAGATCGCATATATTTTGTTAAATTGCATATTTGATTTCACTGTATATTGTATGCTGTTCAGGTTTGTGAAAAAAAAAATTGTCTTAATTAACGAAACTATGATTACTTAAATACTTTGCACGTTGAGTAATGCTCTCCTGTATCTTCTTACCTAGAGCACGTCTTTGCTTGAAGAAAGTAATTTTCAATTAAAAAGGATAGCATTAGTGGACTAAAATAATTTCTCTCTTGACTTATTCTATTTTGTATGTAGTTAAAATAATCTGCTGAGAATATTTAAGCAATTTTTAAAGATAAAACAGAAGGTGCCAAAAAATGTAGACACATTTTAAGAAAGGAAAAAAACTATATTAAAATTGTAATACTCAATATATACCGATAATAAAAGATGAATACAAGTTACATTTGACTTCTGAAATTACAAGAGGTGCTCAAAGTGGTTACCATCAGAGTCCAGACACTTCTGATTACAGCAAACTACTGCTTGAGCAACGTTGACCAAAGTGTCCACTTGTATTCATTTTTTTGGCACCCCTGGTATGTCAGAAGGCCCTACTCAGCCATTTCCTCCCGTTTTAAAAATATGCACAACATTATTACTTAGCTTCACTTCATTTATAAATGACATATATACTAGGGAAAATGTAATGATCAGAGAATAAATTCTAGCCCTTTAAACTTTTAAAAATTATATTATTTTAAAGTGATATTTCACGTTTGGGGGGGCATTTGTGTTTTTCAAAGGCAGATCTCTATGAGTTATAATCTTTCCAATGTCCCATTCAGATATTAATACATGTCTAATACTAATGGCAGCAACAATGATAGCTAACACTCACTGAGTTCTTACTGTATACAAAGTATTTACTAAGTATTTTATATCCATTATGTTACTGAATTCTGATATCCTTGTGTTGTATTACTATTACTGTGTTTCCGCGAAAATGAGACTGGGTCTTCTATGAATTTTTGCTCCAAAAGACACATTAGGGCTTTTTTAAGGGATGTCCTATTTTTTTCATGTACAACAATGTACATTTATTCAAATACAGTCATGTCATCTTCTTCTGGAACATTGTCATAACATACAAAATGTGTCTGTCTGGCTGACGATCTTACTGGGGCTTATTTTTGGGGTAAGTCTTATTTTTGGGGAAACACGGTATCTTCATTTTACAGAAGAGAAAACTGAGCCTTAAAGAGATTTAGTAGCTAGGGTCACTGTGATTTTGTGATTTATAATAAGAAAAATATATTTGGTCTTTGTCCCAGTTTCTGGCACAGAGCTCCTAAAAATCCTTGGAATTTCCTAACTGATGAGAGCCATAAAGGTGTTTTTTGTTACTAATGAAGTGACTTTTAGAAAGTACTTAAGAATGGGGCTGGTAGCCAAGAGAACCAACCAAGTCATAAGAGGGTTGGAACGTTCAATCCCACCCTTCAACCTCCTGGTAGAGGAGAGAACTGGAGGTTGAATCCATTACCGGTGACCAATGATTAAATCAACCAGGCGCATGTAATGTTGCCTCCATAAAAACCCAAAGACAGGGGTTCAGAGAGCTTCCAGGTTGGTGAATACATAGAAATTTGTGGAAAGAGCATGGAAACTCTGTACTGTTTCCCACATACCTTGCCCTATGCCTCTCTTCCATCTGGCTGTTCCTGAGTTATACCGTGGGAGCCAAAAATATGTACACACATTTTAAGAGATGTCATCTATGTATTACTTTTCAAAGTTGAATTGAATTACGGTAGAAATGTGTAGTATGATGTTTGCTCAAAAGATGGAGTTAATTAAATAAATGCTAGTGTCACCACGTGAATCAAAGAAAATGGTGGAAGCACAGTTCTTACTGGAGGAGGGCAAGACCATTTGGAAGTGGTGTTTGAAATTGGAGAACGTTGTGGAAGTACAATGGCAATGGAGGCATGGGTATGTAACAGAACCTCCAACACCCAAACAAGTGCGCGCATTCGTGGTAAGTTTGAGACGCACGGTGCTGTGTGATGTGCACAAGGGAAGACCTGGGAGGCCTGATTAGCAACAAGTCCTGCTGCTTCTGCTATGGTGCTGGAGCAGTTTACACACTCGCCACAGAAGTCTACCAAACAGTGTCCCCGTAACCAGAAGTGTCTGGACGCTGATGGTAATCACTCTGAGCATCTGTCATGCAGGGTGCCATGTGGGGGTTTCAGCTCCTGCTCCCCTCATAAGAATGCAGGAAATGGTGAGGCCAAAAAGGAACACCCACGGAGCTATAGGTAGGGGAGTCATAACACTATAGTCTCACTGGTGGCACTATAGTCTCACTGGTGGCACTATAGTCTCACCGGAGGCTGGAGTCACACGACCAGCAACCTGCTGTCTGCTTTTCTGCCTGCCACCCAACCAACTCGACTTGATTCTCTCCTCCTGACTCACCAACCAACGCAGCCATGGCAGTTATATCAGTGGCTAATTGGCTAACTGGTAACAGCTGATGGCCATCTACTACCCGTGCCAGCACCCCTCCACATGAGGCCGAGAGCCTGGAAACTGCTCTCTGGGACTCTGTACCCACACAGTCCATCAAATCAGGGATGGAAGGCAATTCCCCATAGTTCACAGTCATTCGCCGGGGCTGTGTACCGGCCCCACAACGTGTACCCTCTCCACAGGGCGAGGGCTCCAAGTCCTCCCCAACCTGCGGTGAGGAAGTGCCTTAGCAAGCACTTCCCAGCCCATAGGGCTGCAACAACCTTCACTTTCTCCGGCCTATGCTGGTCAGAGAACCGTCCACATCTTTCCATCCCTCCACAGGGGTCCAGCTCTCTGGTTGCTGCTTCTCCTGGTCGTCCTGAGACTGAATGTTGATATGCACAAACTGCTACACTGCCCTTCAGAGAGCTTTGGCCGGCACCATACCCTGCTCGCTGTGCCATGTGTCATGCAGGGCATCACGCGGAGTCTCAGTTCCTGCTCCCCACATAAGAACGCAGGATGTGGTGAGGCCAAAAAGGAACACCCATGGAGCCATAGATAGGGGAGTCATACCACTATAGTGTCGCTGGCAGCTGGGTTGGAGACACAAGAAACAGGATCCACATGGTCCGCAACCTGTCATCTGCTTCTCTGCCAACCAACCTCACTTGCTAGCTGCAATCCGCTCTTGCTAGCTCAGCCACCATCTTCTTGCTAGCCTCCATGTACTGCTAGCGCAGCCACAACAGTTATATTAGTGGCCAATGGCTCACTGGTTACAGCTGATGGCCAACTAGCCACATCTGATGGCCATCCAATCACAGTGATGGCCATTTACTATCCGAGCCAGCACCTTTCCACGTGAGGCCAAAAACCTGGAAACTGCACTCCTGGCTCTGTCCCCACAGCATCTCTCGTGATTGCAGAAGTCAAACGTGACTTGTATTCATCTTTTGTTATCGGTATACATTGAGTATTACAACTTAAATAGTTTTTCCTTCCTTAAAATGGGTATATATATTTTTGGCACCCTCTAACATAAACTAGTAATCTAGTAAGTAAAATGTTTAATGTTTCTCTGAGTTCTGTGAGCTGCTCTAGCAAATTAATTGAACCAGAGAGAGAGTTGTTGGAACCTTATTAGTTGAGGGGGAAGGTCCTTAACCTGTGTCATTGGTTGCTGTCTCCTGGTAGATAGTGTATGATGCCCAGTCTTAGAGAATTTCTTGTTGGTATGGGGAATCTGCCCTCCCTACACATTGAAATTGGTACCAGAACTTATTTAGTTACATTCAAAGCAAGTGGAAAAGTAGGGGTTTTCATCCAAACACGGTGCTCCAGAATCTGCAGTTCAACATTATAAAAACATAGAAATTGAGATTTTCCTACTGGCAAGTGACAGTTTAAGAGACGTGATCAAGGTCACATTAACAACAGAGTTTATAAAATACATAGGAATGCCATTAATGAGAAAGTTTTGAATCTTATATTCAGTGCCATTTAAAAATCTGGTTGAACCCTTTTATATATTATCTTAAAAGCTACTTAACAAAAGGTTCCTGAAGTTCAGCTCAAAGAGTAGAAATAGATGAGCAAGAATAGACCACGAACATTTGAAAAGAGAATAGTAATGTCTGGGCCTACCGAGGGCCTGCTTTTCAAGATGTGGATGATAAGCTGCTGAACGGAATTGTTGGCTGGCCTGGGATGAGGAACATTTTTTTCCTTCATTTTAGTATTTTGGCTAAAATGATTATATTGATTTATTTTCTTGACTGAATCCTGTTATGTTTTATTGAGATTTTCCTATTGTTTCCTGAACAAAACTATATTAGTTTGCTAGGGCTACTGCAACAAACTACCATAGATTGTGTGGTTTAAACAACAGAAATTTTCTTCTATTTTTCTCCCCGATCTTTTTTTTAATTTAATTTTTTTTTCAGTTACAGTTGACATTCAATACTATTTTATATTAGTTTCAGGTATACTGCATAGTGGTTAGACATTTACATAATTTATGCAGTGGTCCCCCCGATTAGTGTAGTACCCACCTGGCACTGTACATACTTGTTGCAACGTTATCAACTATATTCTCTGTGCCGTACTTTACGTTCTTGTAACTATTTTGTAACAACCAATTTGTATTTCTTAATCCCTTCACCTTTTTCACCCTGCCCCCCCAAGTCCCTCCCCTCTGGCAACCATCAGTTTATTCTCTATGTTTCTGTTTTGTTTGTTGGTTTATTCTGCTCTTTAGATTCTTCATATAAGTGAGATCATATGGTATTTGTCTTTCTCAGTCTGACTTATTTCACTTAGCATAATACCCTCTTGTTCCCTCCATGTTGTCGCAAATGGTAAGATTTCATTCTTTCTGTCTCACAGTTCTGGAGGTTAGAAGTTCAAGGTCAGGGTGTAGTAGGGCTTGGTTCCTTCTTTGGGCTGTGTGGGAGAATCTGTTCGGTGCCTCTCTCCTAGCCCTGGTGATTTGGTGGCAATCTTTTGTGTTCCTTGGCTTGTGAAAGCATCACCCTCATCTCTGGCTTTATCTTCACATGACATTCTCCATATGTGTATGTCTTCTACTTGAGTCTGTCTCTGTGTACAAATTTCCTGTTTTTATAAGGATACCCATCATATTGGTTTAGGGCTCCCCTAATAATTTCATCTTAAGTTGATCATCTGCAAAGGACCAATTTCCAAATAAGGTCACATTCATAGATATTGAGGGTTAGGAATTTAACATCTTTTGGGAGGGAAACAGTTCAACCCATAACAATATCCCATTCTAGTTTTGACACTGCTGTGTTTCATATGAAATATCCTCACTGACTTATTTTTAGCAGGACACACCTTTTCATTCTTACTAAAGTAAAAGGCAATCAGTCCACATGGAGGTGACTGCCTGATTCAGCAGCAGGGTGAAGGTTCAAGGTGCTCTTTCACTCTGCTATGGAGCTGAGAGGGAGTTGTGGGTTGATGATTGCTCCCTTGCTATTCTCGCTTTGTTTTATTCAACCTTATTATTTAGTCAGTTGTCACCTTGTCATTTGGTGGTTCTGGGATAAGATCATATACTCAATTCCAGAAAAAGCTAGTACCTATGATGGGGGAAGAGAGGTAGTATGCGTATATAATCCCCAGCATGCACACACACACACACACACACACACACACACACACACTCTCATGCCTCAGCCTCTAAAAATCTAGTATTACAAACAAAAAAACACATGATAAAATGTGGCAGAAACTAAGATGAAAGTTTGTTTAGATTGTTGTGACAGCACAAAGGAAGGGCATTTCCATGAGGAGATGATAACAGAGCTGAGTCTTGAAGAGTGAAGGGGAAGTGAAGAATAGGGGGAACATTCAGATACACAACATAATAAAAGCAGAATTATAATATCCTGTTCTCAACTTTTTTTTTCCCCATTCAATGCACCTTTATGTTGTTTGCCATGTAGCAAGCTTGGTTCTAGGTATTTCACATGTATTATTTTATTTCATTCTCATAACATCCTGATGAGACAGGTCCTAATAATTTCCACATGTTGATAGTGAGGAAACTGAGTCTCAGAGAGGTTAAAAACATGCCCAGGATTACTGGGATTCAGTAGCAAATTGGACTGATTCTAAATATTCTTACTCGCCTTCAAGGAAAGATGGGTTCCAAAACAAGGCTCTAGAGTGGATTCCCAGGGATGTAAATTGGACACAGGAGTAGGATAGGCTATACCCAAAGAGAGCAGAGTTTCAACCCCAAAGTTAACTAGGTTCTGGAATGAAGCCAACATTGAAACCCAGCTAGGAAGTCCAAATCAGACATCTACTTGAAGAAGATCGTCAGAAAAGCAGAACACAATAGAAACCAGACTTATCAGAACAGATGATGGGGACTTGGAGGAGAGTGAAGGAGATAGGTCCTAGCTGAAGATGGTTTAGCAGGCATTTATAGTTTTGATTTAGGGTAGAAAGGAAAATGTTAAGGGGGTCAACTTGACTCAGACTTAATATCGGTGCTTTTTATAGCTAAGCAGAATGCACACAAATGTGTGTGTGTGTGTGTGTTTCTATAGTATCAGTACTCCGTGTGTTGTGCTACATATGAAGCAGACTACCTTGGTTAAGTATTAGCTCTATCATTTCCCAGATATGTGACTATGGGCAATTTAGTCATCCCCTCAGTGCGTCTATTTTCTTGTCTGTAAAATAAGGATCACAATAGAATATACATGTAAAACACGTAGACCCATGCCTACTGTATAATAATTTCGCAATTAAAGTAGCTATTGGTTTTGATTAGCTATGATAAATTCTTCAAGGAGATTGTAATGAGGGAGACAAATCCAAGTGAAAATATTTAGAGTACAATCTTAATGATCATTTACTGAATGCCCATGGAGTTTAAGGCATGTATTAGAGGCTTTTAGGAGTTACTCCATTTAATTTTTAAGGTATCACTATTTTTTTTTTTTTACAGAAGACAAAACTGATACAAGAGGGCAACATTCTATATGTGGTAGAACAACATTCCAGAACACTGTATTAATTTATTTGGTGGCACTTATGGAGGAAAGTCATGGGAGACCTCACGGAGGGGATAATGTTTAATATTTTATCTATTGACTCTAAAAATATTATGTAACTTGCCTGTTTTTGTTCATTTAAATTGACCTCTACATAGAGCACTAAACAAGTTAGTATGTTTGAGATGTCTCTACTTTCTTCAATGGTCTCTTCCATGATTTGATTTAGTTCTCCAGTTGTATGTTGGTAACTCTTGTCTCTAATAATTGGTTAATTCCTAATTATACTTTTCTCCAAAGTCATCATTTATCTGATTATGAAAATGGATAAACGTATCTCATTGAAGTCTTTATTTTGTTTTATTTTTTTCTCTATGTACATCTGTCATCCAAGTGTTTGGACCACAGAAGGGAAAATTAAAAACAAACAAAACGAAAAAAAACAAATTGGCTAATTCAAAGAGGCTTTATGTAGATTGATATAAGCCTCATACAAAATCTATTGTGATGTTTTTAAAAGGGTGAATGTTTGCTTAGTATAAAGGAAAATGTCATATTTCATGAGGATTCTATTTGCTAGCAAATTGGTAGTCTTGGAACAGTTACTGAGGCCAACATTCTGGGGTGTAAATATCAAGTAGATGGTTAGTGTCCCTGTCTTTAATTCAAATCACTGTTACTTTGCACAAACCTTTGCTTTGTAGGTCTTGTCAACTGAAACAGCTCTTTCTCTGTCTTATTAACTTCTCTCAATATTGAAACATTTCTTTGCTCTCTGGCCTATAACACTTTTACTTCTGCTTTAAGAAAAAAAAAAAGAAGAAGCAGCAGCAGAAGAAAAAAGCTTAAGTAAGTAACTTGGCTGCTTTACTAGAAAGCACTCAGGGATGCAGGACTCTGAAAGCTTCTATATAAAATAATGTGTTATATTATTTTAAATACTGTGTTTACAGAGCTCATACTGCTAGGGATTAAAGGAATGTACTGTGACAAATCTGATTCTGAGTAGGATTGCCTTTCCCAAAATAGATCACTCTCATTCAAGTAGAACTTTTGATTTATGGGAATTAGGGCTTTCCTGGGCATTAAACAGCGCTGCATAGCATACAACAGATTACTGTTTCCACTGAGACTCCCAGTGGAAGTCCAGCAGAGATCTCTTGCCTTGCAATATCATTGCTTCTGAGCAATGGCCAGGATATTCAGGCTCTCCTCTTGTAAGAGACATACAGCTTTTAGAGGAAATAGGGTTTTTATTGGTAGATGTTGGTTGTCTTAATAAAAAAAAAAAAAAAAAAGAATGTGTACCTGGATGTTTTTGGTGAGGGTGGATTTTTCTCTTCCTGATGAAAACTTTAAGATATTCGCTTCTCCTAAGTATTATTCAAATAGATTATGCTATTTTAGAAAGTTTAAATTGCTCCCTCCCACTTCTTCTTTGTAAGATACATATTTATTGCTATTTTTTTTTTTTTACTAGAGTTTGGCTATTTATGTCAATTAACAAGTATAAAATTCCAATAGTCTACTAGAGTGGACTATATCATGTAGTTTTACTTGAATATTTTAGAAATTTTATTAAAGAAATGGTGCAAATAGATATACAGCTTCTTACCACAAGCATTGTACAGATTTTGGCTAAGTGTAGGGTTAAAAGTTTAAAAACAAATTTTCATAAATTATTTTTTATTATGAAAAATGATATCAACATGTACAGAATGTCCCATTTTTGAGGTGTCAAAAGCGTAGCTAGAAGGATACCAAGTAAGAACAGAACAGTTTGTTGTCCATGCAGAATTTATAGAGAATGAATGATAAGCTGCTCTATCCCCTTCAGCTCCCTCATCAAGGGCAAGGCCTTAAACAATCATAGAGGATTTCAGGGACTGAATTGCCAAAGAGATTTATTTTCAGACAGCTACGGTTCTGTGGGGAGTCCCCATTCCACTGCCTTTGGGGAAGTGATGATCTGTTCTTGCACCCTCAGAATGAGCTGGGGAAGATGTCAGTGAGGCAACTTAGAATTTTCGATGTATTTCATATAGTTGGAAGCCGTAGATGACTTTTGTCTGACTTACATGTGAGAAAAACTAAAGCAGATGTAAGGCTGACGTCTGATTCCTGCTTGAGAAATCTGGAGGTGACAAAAAGTTGAAAGATGCTATTTGACAAAGCTCAGAGTGCTGCTGTTGTCTGATGGACCTGTACTTCCAGAGTATGTCAGGGCAAGAGATGTGGAGCATTTCCCATGGATTAAATATGGGCTACACAGGAGAAAACGGGTATGGAATCACTGTAGGATTTATCCAATGGTCATCTTCAGAGGTAACACTTTGGAAGTGTACCATCAATAGCCAAGGGTTAAGGAAGGCATCTCAAATGACCCTCAATAATAGAATCTCATGTGCTATGTCGGGTCATCCACTGAATCCACAAAGTACTTTGTCAGAGTTAGCTTTCATCATTTTCCAGGTTCAGAGAGCCCAAAGCCACCCATCTAAGTAAGTACTTTCTTGTTTCCTTAACTCTCGCACCTCCATCCCCATGACTGCACATATAACTTCGATCCTGGAAAAAGGCTAATTAGTGGCTCCTGAAAGGGGAAGAAATTGCACATACAGTAGTCTTCCCTTATCTGCGTTTTCGCTTTCTGTGGTTTCAGTTACCCACGGTCAACCACCGTCCAAAATTATTAAATAGAAAATTCCAGAAATAAACAGTTGATAAGTTTTAAATTGCACACCATTCTCAGTAGCAGGATGACATCTCACAATTTTCTTCATCTCACCGGGATGTGAATCATTCCCTTGTCCAACATATCCACCTCCCTTCATCTCATCATGTAGGCATGTATCATCTCACATCATCACAAGAAGAAGAAGAAGGGTGAATACAGTACAATAAGATATTGAGAGAAAGAAAGAGAGAGAGAGAGAATATTCACATAACTTTTATTACAGTATATTGTTATAATTGTTCTATTTTATTATTTATTAGTCATTGTTATTAGTCTCTAACTGTGCCCAATTTATAAATTAAACTTCATCATAGGTATGTGTGTTTAGGAAAAAAACACATTATATATATGTAAGGTTCAGTACTATCTGTGGTTTCAGGTATCCACTGGGGGACTTGGAATGCATTCCCCATGGATAAGGGGGATGGGTGGGGGCTACTGGACGGTAGAATGGAATAACAAAGGGATAAAACAGGAAAGGAATTAAGTAAAGAGAGTTGAATAGAATAGCAAAGAGACTTTTTTTTCCATAGAGCAGGCTCCAGACCAAAGCAGGTTAAAGTTAATGAGGATGGATTGAAGGTAGTGAGACAATTTAATGCTAATTTAGGTTTAAAACTTATTGTTATCCAGGGCTGCATATTCAAAACATGAGGCCTATTAGAGCTTTCATGTAGGCAGAAGAAGATTGATTCCACTAAATAAGCTGTAAAGTGAAGGTGAGAAAAAAATGTCATTTGTGTTTTATTCACAGTTAATATGTGCTACTTACAAAACCTCAACAAAGTATGAGGATTATTTTAAATGAAGGTACATTTTTGAACTTCCCTTTTTGGAAACATGATGGGATAGATTATTTGGATCAACCTTTGAAGTGAAATAAGAACAACTTAAAATGCTGAATAAAATAGAAAAAAATCTTTTTAAAAACACCAAAGATCTAAAATGACAGTAAAGCTCGGTAAACAGTGGCAATTTTGTATTTTGTGCTTTATCCTAGTATTTTTTTGTTTCTTTTCTTGCCTTACTTCACTGGGTAAGCTTCCAGTATGATATTAAACAGCAGTGGTGGACAGCTGGCCACCATCATTGTCTATTTCCTGAACAAAAGAGAAAATGTTCAAGGTTTCATCATTAAGTTCTATTCTCTATACGATGTTTGCAAATGGCTTTTTATTGTATTAAGAATGCTGATCCTAGTTTACTAAGAATTTTTGTCATGAATTGGATGTTGAATTTTTCTGCATCTATTGAAATGATCATGTACATGTAGCCTTTTATTGTCCTGGTTTACATTGATTGATTTTCATATGTTGAACCAATCTCACATTTCTGGAGTAACTCAACTTTGCAATGCTGTATTTTGAACTTGCTACTTTTGTTGTTGTTTAGGATTTTTGCATCTATGCTCAAGTGAAAGTAAGATAGGGTGGATAGTAAAGAAACCCAGGGCTTATTTTAGGTAGAGCGTCTAAGAGACAACACTTCTCTTGTGGAGCTGGGAACCCTGAGGGATGAAGGGAAATTAGAGGTAAACTGGATTCATTCTTCCAGTATCATGAATCTTCAAGGAAAGTCACTGGACACTGAACAAAGCAGAGGAGGGAACTCTCAGAGGAGTTATAAACACAATTTGGTTCTCTTGTGTATTTGAAACCCAACTTTACATGGGTTCGTTGTTCCCCAAAACTTCAATTCTGTTTTATTGCTTCTGGACTGTGAGTATCCTTAAAGACCCATGGAAGTAAACTAATTTTTTTCTATAGAAAGATATCTTTATCTTAGCCTCAAAGAATAGAATATCTATAAATATTTTTTTAAGGAAAGTGACTCAATCACATTCACTGTCAATAGTAACCAATTACACAAGGAAACAAGGCATCAATAGTAGGAACCAGCTGACAAAACATGAAACAGAAACAAATGTGTAAATACTTTAGATATTGTAATTATAGTTACAAGTTATAAAACAATCATGCTAACGATGCTTAAAGAAATAAAAACATATTTGAAATTAGAGCATTCTCATCGTATTCTAGCAGATTTGAAAAAGAAAAGTTTTAAAAATGAGAAATCCAATAACTGAAATTAAAAACTCAGTAACTGAAATTAAAATGTCATATATATGTGCAAGAGATGTTAAAAGTCATGGAGGACAAAAAGAAAAAATCTAATACATGAGGTATATGCATAATTGGAGTTCTAGAAGAAAAAGAGAAAAAATGGGTAAGAGGAAATATTTGAGATGTTGCCTGTAAATTTCCCAGACTAGAACAATATAATCTGTAGATTCAAGATGTCCAATAAATGCCAAGCATGATAAGTAGAAAGGAATATACCTCTGAATATATCATAATGAACCTTTGGTGTAACAAGTAGAAGCTAAGATATAAAAACCAGCCAGAAATTAAAAAAAAATAAATTATCTTCAAAAGGGTACAAGTTAGACTGGCAGCTAACTTTTTAGTAATAGTAATGAAGTCAGAAAAAGTGGAATGATATCATTATTGTACTGAAAGGAAAAATACCCAGAGCTTTGCATACCAGAGAATGCCAGTAAATGAAAGACATTTTTCAGGAAAATAAATACTGAGTTTGTCATTAACAGACTCTATCTAATGTAAACACCAAAAAAATAGTTGAATAGATTTTATTAATATCAGATAGTTTTCTGTCTCTTTCTAATATGGACCTTATCCCCCACTGATATCAGATTTGACCATATCACTTTGTTAGCCAGTGTAGTGTGAGTGGAAGTGACATGTAACACTTCTGATCAGAAGTTTTGAAACTTTTGTCCTAGATAAGGACTGCTCCTTCAGCTTTGATCCTGAAATGAGGAGTACATTGAGCATATCTGTAGTTGATCCACCGTGGACATAAATGTGATAGAGAACTAAACCTTTGTTATTGCAAGCCAGATTTTGGAGTCATCTGTTATTGCAGCTTAATTTGGTCTAAGTTTTCAATACAGATGTCATTCAGGCTGAAGGAAGATGTTCCCAGATGGACGATTTGGAAAGCAAACCTAGTTAGGAATGACAAGCGAAAAATTGGCAAATATCTAGGTAAATATAAAATACCATTAATTCTTTAAAATAATAATAAAATGTATTGTGGGATTTAAAATAGAAATAAAGTAACTGGCAGTGATAACATATCTATTGGAAGAGGAAATAAATGCAGTTACAATGTTCTAAGGTTCTTGCTTTGTCCAAAAAGAATGCAAAAGTAAAATAACTATAAACAATCTAAGAAGAGGTGATCAGCAAAGTTGATTTTATGAAAACAATGATAAAATGTACAAATATCTATTACGATTAATCAAGAAACAAAAAAATGAGAATGTATGAATAATGTACAGAATAAAAGAGGGTATAACCATACATATTGTATATGTT
This sequence comes from Rhinolophus sinicus, assembly GCF_057876585.1. Classification (NCBI taxonomy): domain Eukaryota; kingdom Metazoa; phylum Chordata; class Mammalia; order Chiroptera; family Rhinolophidae; genus Rhinolophus; species Rhinolophus sinicus. The sequence continues at coordinate 69,917,938 of NC_142501.1, forward strand.
AAAACTAATATATGGGATTTATTAATATTTTATGTTAATAGTTTTGACAGTTTAGTAAAGTGGACAAATGCCTAGAAAAATAAACTTGTGTTGACAAAAGAATAGAGAGAAATATATGAATAGCCCTATATCTATTAAATAAATTGAACATGTCAAAATATGCCTACAAAGAAAACTCTGGGTCTAGCTGGTTTTACCATTGAATTCTATAATATTCTACCAAATAGTAAAAAGCTGGATATAACATCAATTTTACACACATTCCTAAATTCAATGTAAAAAAAAAATAATACACCCCAATTTATTCCATGAGGCCAGTATAACTTTAAAATCAGAACCTGACATGGCCATTATAAAAGTGAAAATTACAGGTGTTTCTCATCTACGAACATAGATGCAAAAATACTAAACAACAACAACAAAAGAAGCAAGTTCAAAATGTAGCATTGCAAACTTGAGTTATTCCAGAAATGTGAGATTGGTTCAAGATCTAAAAATCAATCATTGTAAACCAGGACAATAAAAGAAAACTATATGTATATGTGTGTGCATATATATATATGCACATATATATATATATACATACACACACACACACACACATATATATATATATATATATATATATATATATATATATATATATATATATATATGGTTATATATACCAGGACAATCAAAGAAACTATATATATATGATTATATATTGATTATATATGATTATATATGATTATATATAGAATATATGTAGAAGATATATGTGATCATCTCAATAGGTACAGAAAAATTCAATATTTAATTCATGAAAAAAATTCTTAGTGAACTAGGATCAACATTCTTAATATGATAAAAAGCCATCTGCAAACATCATACAAGGAATAGAACTTGATGATGAAACATTGCATATTTTCTCTCTTGATCAGGAATTAAACAATGATGCTGGCCAGCTGTCCACCACTTGTATTTAATATCACACTGGATTCTTTAGCTGGTGAAGTAACACAGGAAAATAAACAAAGGATGCAAGCATAAAACACAGAATACAAAATTACCCTCTTTACAGATAACATGACTCTATAAAGCATATAGATGTCATATTATAAAGTACACCTGGAACTTATATGTTATTAACTAATATTACCCCTTTAATTAAAAAAGATTGCTACATGCACATTAATATATAATAATGTATTTTTATATACCAGCAATAATATAACACATTTTACGGTAGCTTAAAATATATGAAATAACTGTGAATAAATCTAACAAAGATATATGAGTTCTGTGGAAAAATATAAAATTAATAATATTAAAAATGATATAAACATATTTAGAACAAAAATTAATAAAATATGACTCAAAATTACAAAATATTTCAATTCTGTCTTAATTTATCTGTAGAGTGAATGAATTCTAAACCATATTGTTGCAGACTCCTTTGTTCAAATCTATAATCCGGTTCAGAAATTATATAGAACTTGAAAGGGTCAAGAAGAGTGTCAAAAACTCTTGGGAAAAATATAAGGTAGGGGAGAATTGACTTATCAACTATCAAGACACATTTTAGCGCTATGTAAATGTGACAGTGGCATGGGGCTAGACAGACAGACAAAAGGAACAGAACAGAGAGTCCAAGACGAAACCCACCTATTTATGGAAATTTGGTTTATGAAAGAGATACCTCTGCAGATTCGTATGCGAAAGACAGACTTTTAAATAAATAATGCTGGACCATTTCAATATCCAAATAGAAAAAATAAACTTGACTCCTATCTCACATAAAACTGACTCCAATGCAGATTAAAAAATTAAATGTCAAAGGCAAAATGCGAACTTCTAGGAGATAATATAGGAGAATTTCTTCATAACTTCAAGGTAGATAAAGCTAATTTCTACAACATATAAAAACTAGTACCTATAAATATATTGATTTCATTAAAATTAACAATATCTATGCATCAAAAGACCCCAGTAAAAGCACGGTAAAACGAACTACAGAGTTGGGGAAATTACTAACAATTTGTATAACCAAAAAAAGAGACAGATATCCAGGACATATAAAGAAGAACAGACAAATAAGAAAAAAGACAATAGTAATATAGACAAAAGGCTTTAACAGGCACGTCACGAAAGAGGAAACCCAAATCGTCAATAAATATGTGACTATATGGCCAATTTTATTAATAACTAGATAAATATAAAATAAAACTACGGTGAAATACCGTTATATTCCTATGTGTTTTGCAAAAGTTATAGTCTGACAATGCCAATCATTGGTAAAAAGATATGGCAGAACTCACCTCTGCTGTAAATGTAAATGTATTTACCAATTCAGAAAAGTTAGACATTATCTAATAAAGCTGAAAATGAGCCTGTCTTATGACTGAGAACGTCCACTCCAAGTGTCCTCTTAAGATAATCTTGGGCATGGACCTCTTCAGATATATGAACGAGAAGTTCATAGCCGAATTGTTTATAATGTCTAACTCTAGAAAGAACTTTGAGTGTAAATCAATAGTAATAGAATGGTAATAGTCAATAGTAATAGAATGGTAATAGTCAAACAATGAGCTAATGTAGCCCTGAAAATGAATAAACTATATCTAAAAAAAAGTAGGCATTTCACAAGATAATTGTGAGCAAATGTTGCAATTCCCAGAGTAATATATACTACGTGATTCCATTTCTGTTAAATTAACAAACAGAAAACTAAACTATTGTATATTGTTTGGAGGATTCATACTTACTTAGGTGATAAAACTTTAAAGAAAAGTAAAGAAGATAACTGTATATAGAGCTGTGAAATAAAATGTTTCAACAATGGTTAAAAAAAGAAAAGTAAAGAAATGATTACTGCAAATATCAGGATTGTATTTACCCCTAAGGAGTAAAAAAATGTGTGGTGATCAGGGCACACATTAGTGGTGGTTGGTTGGTTCAGTTTTATTTCTTAATGGATTAGCAGACATTTGATCCTGTCTGAAATATCCATGGAGTCATTTGGTCCATGCCAAAAAGACCTTGATATTTGGTCCACCAAGGCAAGAAGGGTTATTATTGGTGATATAGCCACAACACAGTTATTGGACCATTAAAACATGATAGTTTTTTTATGTATTAATCCTATAAACCAAAAACATATGTAAACATTAGGGGCTATTTGATCCCAGGGACATTTTCTAAGCATGGATATTTTGGACAGGACCAGATATCAAGGGCCTTCTGGTGTGGCTCAAATGTGTCATTGGATGTTTTGGACAGGACCAACTGTCCTGCAAGGATCTCTTGACCTGGATGGTAATTAAATGGGTTTTAAAAAACACATTATTATCTTTAAGATTATATTTGTATCTTACTACTTTTTCTATATATGTCATCTAACAGTAGTAATAAAAGACCCAGTTAGGCTATAAAATAAATCTACATGAGTGTGGGTGCTTCTTTGGTTCCAAGGCAATTTTACAGCGTAATGCTTTTGTGATATATACCAGCATATGTGTATGTTTTGCAAACTATAGAAGGATAGGTTTCTAGACTTTTAGGGTGGAAGAGAATTTGAAGATTGTCTAGAGCTGTACTGTCCAATATGTTACCCTGTTTCCCCGAAAATAAGACCTAGTCGGACAATCAGCTCTAATGCATCTTTTGAAGCAAAAATTAATATGAGACCCAGTCATATTATATTATATTTTATTATGTTATGTTATGTTACGTTACGTTACATTACGTTACATTACATTATATTATATTATATTATATTATATTATATTATATTATATTATATTATATTATATTATATCCAGTCTTATAGTAAAATAAGACCGGGTCTTACATTAATTTTTGCTCCAAAAGACACATTAGAGCTGATGGTTTGGCTAGGTCTTATTTTTGGGGAAACACAGTAGTTTCTAGATGCATGTGACTATTGAGCACTTGAAATGTGCTTAGTTCAAATGTACAGTAAGTCTAAAATACACACTAGACTTCTAAGATTTAGAAAAAACTAATGTAACTACCTCATTAACAATTTTTATAAAAATTACATGTGGGAATGATATTTGGGAAATACTGGGTTAAATATTAAAATTAAATTTACCTGTTTCATTTTCTTTTTATAACTTTTTATAACTTGGCTGGTAGAAAATTTTAAATAACATATTGGCTCACATTTTATTTCTATGGACAGTGCTGATATAGACCAATTTACAGATGGGAAAATACATCCCAAATGTAGTAAATTACTTTCCCCAAATTTGACTACCATAATTAATACATCCACAAATCTTAAAATTATCCTGAGGGTCCTGGAGTCAGGACAAAACCAAGACCATCACCGCCTTCCAGCTCTTTCTATCGTCACACAGTTGTGGTGAGTACAAAGAATGGTGGCCTTGTTGTGATACAGACTTGGGCTCACATCTCAGCAGCACAACTTAGCAGCTACTCATAAAGTGTTTAATTTAATTAGGCCTTAATTTCTTGGTCTATAAAATATTGCAATATTACTCAGTTCGCTGGGCAATTGTGAGAGTAAAATGAGAAAGGCTACATGCCAGTTTTTAGCAAAGTGACTATTTTAGAATAAATCTTTAAAAAATTTAATAGTTATACCGATTGCCCCTGTCATAGTAGTTTCCATTTGTTTATGTATTATCATAGGGTTGCAGCTCATTTTTATTTTTTTTAATTTTTATTTTACTTCTTTCTGGAAATGAATTCTAAGTTTTTGTGGATATATCTGGAGATGCATGCTGAAGGAAAGTTTCAAAATATAAAAAATTATTTAAGTATCCAGGATAAAATTTTAAAATCAATCCTTCATAAAATATGTGCTTTTACAACCACAGAACACAGTAATTTTGGTAATTACCTGGCTGCCTCCACTATCCTTTTGGGGGCACAGATTCTCTAGTGCTGACTCATTCTGTGTGGCCTGGAATTGCCATTTTCTTTTATGATTATATTGCTTGGTGTATATTTTATACATAGAGAAATGAATGATTGCATGATTTTGACTAGGATTAGAACAAGTTGGTGACAAAGCTCAAATTTAGACCTAGAATTTTTTTAAGGAAGTAATGAAACTGGTTGCTTTATAAATTAGTAGTGGGGGAAATCAGGGCCCATGGACACCTTTGGATAAATTTGAAAGACTGTCTCTTTGATAGAGAGACAAATAAAATTCATATGCCGTAGTACTAACCCAATATTAGTGACTAGCTATTTGATGTGATTCTTAAATTGCATAGAATTAGAAGAAAGGACAAAGAAAGGAAAGTTAAAAATATATTAACACACTTTAGTTTTAAACAATGCATTTAAAAAGGCAAAGAGTTTATCAGTAATCACCCTCTGCTTAGAAGCCCAGCATTAAGAATGGAGTACCTAGTTCTGTTTTGTTTGTTTGTTTGCTCTACTCTTTAGATACCGCATATAAGTGAGATCATATGGTATTTGTCTTTCTCTGTTGTACTTATTTCACTTAGCATAATATTTTCTAGGTCCATCCACATCATTACAAATGGTAAGATTTCATTCTTCTTTATGGCTGAATAATACCCTATTATACAAATGTACCATAATTTCTTTATCCCATCACCTACCCATGGGCATATACTTGAAGCTGAAGTTGAATAATGTTGACTTTCAACTTTAATTACACACACACACACACTCTCACACACACACACACACACACACACACACACAGTCACGGGAGGTGGAGTACAACATAGGGAACACAGTCAATGGGATTGTAACAGCTGTATTTGATGTCAGAGGGGTAGTGGATTGAGGGAGGTTATCACTGTGAGGGGTGTAAATGTCTAACTATCACATTGTTTTGTACACCTGAAACTAAAAAAAAAAAAAATTTAAAGAATATACTTAAAAAAAAAAAAAAAGGTATGGAGTACCATAATTGAATAAGGTCAAGGAGAAAGTGACTTAATCTTTAATTAGGTAAGCAGTAGGGACCATCATTGGGCAGTGATGCTGTAAAATCACTACGACAACCTACAAGAGATGGTTAGCTGTACAACTGTCTTTAATGTGTGTATTGTTTGCTTTTGGTAGAGACATGGGGATGTATTAATTGATCCCTGCTTCGTATCTTCTGTGATGAAGAGGGGGAGGGCATAATTTATTCATTTACTACTCTCTGGTGATCTCTTTACATACATTAAAACATTTAATCATTACAACAGTCCTGTGAAGACACTGCTTTCATTTTTAATGAAGAAACTGAGACTCAGAATATTTCATTGTCTAAGGTCATACAATTTGTAAGGGTCTGAGAAAGGATTTCAATTTAGTTGCATTTCTCTGGTTCTGAATCCTGTGCAGCTGCCTCTCTGGCTGGGTCTCCTACTATTTATCAGTTCATGAATCTATTCCAGGATTTTAGCCGTGGAGTTCTTTACACTAACGAAATCTCTGCAGATGATATAATGCTGCCACATGTTGCCCAGCTGCTCAACTCACTTGGAAAATCATTGCTATGGTTTATTACTTTATTATTTAGTCCTTAATTCTTTTGATTCTGCCACTAATGTGTAAAAGACAAGTGTAGTAACTGCGAGGAGGCTGGAACATGACTTTGATAGTCTTAAATTTCAATTGTATTTTCTCAATAGATATATAATTGGAATCATTGGTAGTTTAGCCTTGGTGAAGATTATAGAATTAGACTCTTATTCTTGTAATTTCACATCAATTTTGGCTTATTTGATTACTCTGGTTTTCTTTTCTGCTCTGTGCAGTCTGGGGCAAACCAAGATATTACTGCGTCTTTGTAAAATAACTGTGTTTTGCGTGTTGTAGTTACTATGAGCAATTGATACTATCTGTACCAAGTATAATGTTGATGATTTTGGATTTGAAGTTGTTTTCCAAAGAAAGAAAAAATGCTGGTGAGGTGGGGCTTTAAGTAGTACTCTTTACTGGATTTTATTTGCATGAGTGCTCTGTGATGGATTTTTACAGTTTGTTTTCCAAAATCTCTAGGCTGTGAGGTTTCATTTGGTGCATATGCTTTCTATTGTTATTGATGTTTTTTTTTAGTTTGATTCCTGAATTTCCTAGACAGATGGCTGTATCTGCGTCTAGTCATCGAAATAAGCCTTAGATATATCTAAGTCATTGTCAAGTAATTTCCTCCCCACAAATGTTAATACTGTATCTTATTTCCTTTAAGTCTACTGACCAATTTTCATTAGTCTTTCTCATATTTTTCATTGTCTTTCTCGATTATGTGGGAACATTCATTGTGTATATTGTTTATCAAATGTAGTAGAAAAATGGTAATTGTCTGGAAGTAGACATTGTGAGCTCAGCGAGGATAATTTGTTTTCAGATGTCCTACGTATTATTTTGAAAGGTATTTCAGAACTTATGCTGAAGTTTAAATTTCTCCATAATTCCTACTTTATTAATTCTCATTATAAAAAATAACTGACAGAGAGGGTGTGTTGCTCAATTTCTTTGAGGCATAAAGATCCAAGTCAAGAATTGTCCTCAGCAGTATTTTAATTCCCACATTTATTTAGGCATGACTCAAAGTTTTTATTCCTTTAATGTTTCTCTTTTTGTATTCCATTATACTAGCAGAATTTAAGATAAATACTTTTAAAGATGATTGAAAAATACATGATATTTACTTGAAAAATGCCTATTTACTTTTTAGGTAAATACATATTTAAAATTTTTAAAAGCTGTCAGCTGCATACACAATTTCTTAAGTTCAATCTGCTTCCTGGTTCTGATAACAACATGCAGTATAAAATCTTTGGATCTGTATCTTTTCCTATGTGAACTTCTCTTCCAGCTCTGCTACAAAAAGTGAGCAAAATGGTTTTTTAAAAAACTTTCCATAGAGACTGGTGAATTGTTTTCTCCATCTTTATAGGAAAATCAGAGTGACAATACAGCAACTTTCATCAGAGACTCTCAAAGCTCTTTACAAACGTTGTCTTATTAATCCTCACATCACATCAATAATGGGAAAACATTATTGTCCCCACATTTCAGGTGAGAAAAAGAAAGTGTCAAGAGGTCTTGTTTCAAATCACGTGTTGAGTCAGAGATAAGTCTATAAGAAAATTTTATCTTTTGTTTCTGCTTCCAAGAAACATTGTTGTCTGCTGTGCATTTTGATGCTAAAGAAGAAAATACTTCAGAACAGTTTCTAGTTTTTAAAAGTTATCAAGGAAACAGAAGGATAATGATATAATGATATAAGCAGAGTTACTTTATTTTCTTGGGAGAAAAAGTGGACACTTTTTCAAGAGGACACTGAATACTAAAGAGGAAGGGATAGGAAGTAACTAGGAAAAAGCAGCTCTGTCATCCAAGAGTTAATCATAGAGGAGCTATTTGAACATATCACAATTCAAAATCATTAGTGGAAAAACTATCTAGAATTCTTTTGATGGAGACTTAAGAAAGAGTAAATGGATAAAAGGAATAGAAAATAACTCCAAATAGAATTCTGACAGTATAATCAGTGTTTAAAGAAATTGATGCATGAATCCAAGAATTTCACTGATGGATTTGACAGAGAAAAGATGGAAAAGCATGTGTACAAAAAATGGAAGGAGAGGTGGATGACCGAGGATGACAACAGAAATAATAGATGAAATTTGATGAACATTTAATGCAACTATACTGTGTTTTAAATCTTACAACATACTGTAAGTTGGGTACTACTGTTATTTCATTTTAGAGATCCGACAACCTAGTATCACAGTGCTTAAGCTAGTTGCCCCATGTCATACATAATATAAAAGAGTGCATGATCTGAAAAGTAAAACACAGATTTAGGTAAAGTTTTTCAAAAGGAAAGAAAGCTGATAATAATCAAAAGGGCAAATTATATTTGCAGCAAGAAGAGAGAGGGGGTGGCTTACTCCTTGGGGCAGATGGCAAGAAGAAAAGAAATTTCTCAGCTTCAATTGTTTCTTCCTCTTCTCTACAAAAGAGAATAATTCTCAGACCAATGAGATAAATATTTCTCTTCTTTTTCTAAAGGAAAATTAGAAATTCAGCATTGAGGAGATTATTGGAGGCAAATAACTGCCCAAATGAGCTTAAACTTCACGGCAGTGATGTGTGGTGGAAAGTGCATGGGCTTTGGGGTCGGCAGATGTCGGTTTGAATCTTGGCTTCTGCTACTTTCTTGCATTAGAACTTGGGCAAATATTTAACCTGTCTGAGTTTCCTTACCTGGTGATTTGGAAAAATAAATCTAGCTCCTAGAAGTTAGGTCATTAAAAGAGATAGCTGATGTTAATAAAGGGTCTAGTAAACGGTAGCCACTTGGTAAGTAAATGTTAGTTGCCTTATACTTCCTTCCAGGACCCTTATGAATTGTTTCCCCGTGCATTGCAGAGGAATCTGCTAAACTACTGGGGGTAAATCTTTGAAAAATCATGGAAAATGAGGATGGAAATGAAGTAATACCCCATTTTCCAAAAAAGCAAAAAGGCAAATTAGTAAAACCACCATCAACAAATCCATGAATTAAAAATAGGAACAGTTCTAGAATGCCTTATTTAAAGGATTATCACCATGAACTGTACAGAGAAGCAATCATGTCCATTAAGCAGTGCCTTTTTCCTGATCTCTACATTCTGTTAGATCCTTCTGCTAGGGCAACTTGACCCTAACTGTAGATTCAGGCACACTCCATGACGCTAAGATCAGGTCTGAAATTAGCTTGAATGTAATTAAGGATCTCTTGCTTAGAACCTTGGAAATCAGTATCCAGATAGTCCAACCCTAATTCTGGAGACTGCAGTTTTGTCTTGTTTCATGTTCTTAATCTTTTATCTTGGCAGCCCCTCCTACTATCCAAATTTTCATAGAACGAGGTTCAGAAGCTGAGGGAACTCTGGACAGAAAGTCTGATTCGTGTTTGGAAGGTACAAACTGTTTCCATAAGCAAGTCCGGGGGACCTTCATGATCCAAGCCAGCCTCATGTTCAATAGATCTGCATTGATAGGACACACAATATTATCCATGGTTCTTTGTGTTAGGGGGGATCTCATTCATACAAAGGGAAATCACAATAACTTCCTGGAAGTAAACTTCGATCCTGGAGAAGAGGTCTTGAAAAAAGCCCAAGGGATTAAGAAACCATCTAAATATACTTAATTCAATTCCACCAGAGATTAAGCTTTAGAGTTGACCACACAGATTGGCGACACAGAAGATACATCCATTTCATATATACTGAGATCTTCTCCAACTTTGGGACATCGGATGTGGGGAACTAGATCTCAATCTTTAGTGGGGAAACACCTAATGTACTCCCAGATTAGGTTCTCAACTTGGCCGGAGGGCTGGATATGGGTCTGAATCTGTAGGTGGTAGACTTTAAGTACATGTAGCACGATTCCTGAATTCCAGAATATAACCTATGTATTGGATTCTGAACAGACTAACTGTGGTGTGAGTGTAGTTTCTATACAAAATATGAAGTAGGCTCCATGTTCCAATGATCCAATACGGCACAACAAACCAACTCGAACTTAGTGGCTTCCCAGAGCAACCATTTTGTGATCCTCATGGTTTGTGTGGCTCATGTCTGCGACACGATGTCTGAGCTTGAGTGGGGAATTTTGAGGCTGAGAGTGATGCACAAATGGCTGGGTTATTCTTTGGAAGCTTCTTACTCACATGTCTGATAACTGGGCCAGGAGGAATTGAAGGCCGGGCTCAGCTATGACTAACAGGAATACATACACGTGACCTCTCCATGTGGTTTGGCCTTCTTACAGCATGACAGCTGGTTCCAAGAGGGGATGGCCTGAGAAGGAGCACCTACCTGGAAAGGGCGTTCCCAGAGACAAAGGCAGGAGCTGTGGCGCTTTTTCTGAACTGGTCTCTGAAATCAGTAGGCGTTATTTTGCTTCATTCTATTGGTTATTAGAGAGTTCCTAAGGCCAGCCCAGATTTAAGGGGTAGGGGATTTGCAAGATCACATTGTAGATGATCCTATGGAATGGAATATATTGTTGTGGGCATTTTTGGAAAAATACAATTTGTCATATTGTGCTATTTCTTTTTTGTTGTTAATTAGTCTGATTGATTAACTTTGGTCTATGACAATTTAGTCATTGTCTTGGACTATGACTAAAGTGGGAAAATACAGGGAAACCTCTAAGTTATTTCTAAGCTTTTTAAGACTCATCTGTGGTAGTAATGGCAATTCAGTTATGAGTTATAAAAACTCCGTTGCTTCAGGACATTTTTGTAAAAGCTGTGATAAGTATATACTCCAATGCCCTATTAAATAGAAATGTTGTGTAAACCAGATTGCCAAATATTTTATCGTACAGAGATAATAGATATATATGTCCACCTTTATTTCTTAATATTGACGTAGATGTATTGTTATAAAGACTTTTGTGTCTTTTTCATAGCTACAATGTTCCATTATCTCTTATCCTAAAACAACTGTTTTAAAATGTTCTGGGGCTGCTTCTGTTCATCTCTTATATTATATTAAATTTTTATTTCTAGAAATAGTTCCTTTTTCAGTTGGGATTTTATGGTTCCTAGAAATAGTGACAAGAATATGAAAATCTTGCCAATTTTATAGTGCACCTTAAAACAATGGCAAGAGTTTGCAAATTGCTTAACTAGTTGTTAGCATCATTTGAGTTGGAAAGGACTAACGTTTATTGTAACTTCTACCATTTAGTCTTTGCATTCCCTATACAATCCTAGTCTATATTCATTACCAGTGGGAGACAAGATACTGTATTCTCATTGTATACAGTGTCAAGTAACTGAAACATTTTGATTAGCAATCTGTCTTTTCAGTTCTAGCCAGTGATTTATTCTTGGAGAAATATGGATTAACAGAGGAATAGTAATTTTTTTTATGGCCTGCTAACTGCATAATATAAAATGGTGTTATTTCAATTATATGTTCAAAGACTACAGATGTTTTCATTTTAGTCTTTCTGGTATAAATTTCTTTTTGGAGAGAAAGCAAATGTTTTTAAGAAATAGATGATCCTATCTCTGTAATGTCTGGTTTCTTGACTTTCCAAATGAAGTTAAACTTACTGAGGTTGGCCTTTGAAGTTCTTTCAACTTTGGCCCCACCCTCAATTCCCTGTTTTTCATGAATATCCTTTAGGTTATTCTCCACTATGGGAAAACTAAACTATTTATATTTCCATGATCACAATCTTCATTTTTTTCTCTTCATACATAGACTCATTGTGTTCTTCCATTTGAGTTATTTTCTTCTCTCAAGACTACAAGTCAAAGATCCTGCTCAGCTTTTAAAGTAGTATGGGTTTTTAGTCCCCACACACTATGTAGCAAGCAAGGCCCAGGAATTGGCATTTTTAACTGACACCGTGGTGATTCTGACATAGGTGCTCTGTCCACCCCTCTTAGAAGAACTCACTTTATGGACTGTGGTAGGCAGAATAATGGTCTCCTAAAGATATCCCATCCTTTTTTCAGGAACCTATGAATATGTGACATTAAATGGGAAATTGCAGATAGAATCAAAGCTGCTAATCAGGTGACTTTTAAATAAGGAAATTATTTTGGATTATCTGGGAGGGTTGCGTGTAATCACAAGGGTCTTTAAAAGTGGAAGAGGAATTATTCAGAGAAGATGTGACAGAGGAAGCAGAGTTCAGGGGGTGTGACTTGAGAAGGACTCTATCTGCTCTTGATGGCTTTGAAGATGGAGGAAAAGGACCATAAGCCACGAAATGCAAGTTTCCTTTACTAGCTGAAAAAGGCAAGGAAACAGATTTGCTTCTTACATTAGTTTCCTAAGGCTGCTGTAGCAAAGTACTGCAAACTGGGTAGCTTAAAACAAAAATGTATTCTTCTACAGATTTGCAGACTAACAGTCCAAAATTAAGGTGTCAGGAGCACCATCCTTTCTCTGAGACTCTGGGTAGAATTGCTTCTTGCTTCTTTCTATCTTTTGGCGGTGGCCATCAGGCCTTGTCGGCCTCTGTCATCACATGGCGTTCTCCTTGTGTGTCTCTGTCTTTACATGGTGTGTGTTCCCCTTCTTATGTGAATACCAGTCATACTGGAATAGAGCCCACACTAATGACCTCATCTTAGCCTGATTACATCTGCAAAGACTCTATTTCCAAATAAGATCTTATTTACAGGTACCCTGGGTTAGGGCTTCAACTTGTCTTTCCTGGGGAACACAATTCAACCCATGACATGCCCTAGTGCCTCCAGAAAGGAACGTAGCTCTGTCTGTGCCGTGGTGTGCGCCCAGTAAGACTTGTTTGGGACTTCTGATCTCTAGAACTTGAAAATAATCAGCTTGTATTGTTTTAAGCCACTAAATTGTGCTAATTTGTTACAGAAGCCATAGAGAAACTAACCCAAGGACTAACTCAAATTCTATCTCATTTATGAAGTCCCTTACCTCCCCTTGCTAAATTCCATCTCTCCTCCCAATACTAATTTGTTGATACTTTTCTAAATATTAATATAAATATTAAATATTAACCACTAATCATGCTTTTGTTATTTTGTTATGCTTGTATCCCTCTAATGCTAAAGTACTTGAGGGTCATCTTTGTAGCTCCTTGAGTAACTAGAACCGGATAGCCATTCAATACCTATTTAGTGAAACCATGTTAAATTCTTATCCAGAACATAATTCCTATTGTAATAGTGTCAAGGAATTCTCCAAGACTAAGTAAATTTAAACTAAAATAAAGGAGAGGAAATCTAAGAAAGGAAAAAAAAATCATTGAAAAATTTACTACAAAATCATTTTATAGTAAATTTTAAAGTCACTATAAAAAGCTACTCCTGTAAGAGAAATGAAAGTAATATTAGTTTTGTATCTTACATTAAATTTTGTTGTGGGCTTAGAATATTTTGATAAAAAGGAGCAATTGACATGCATTTTGATGTTTTTGTTAGTGTGGTTTAGACTCCCAGAGTGTTTTTCAAGTGTAGCACAGAAAACGTTGGCATTCTGTTTTCCGGCAAAGCCCTCAATGTTTTCCCTTGAAAAGCTTTAATGGATCAGTTTTGTTTTTCTTTATGGTTCAATTTCTGCAGCTAATGAAACGTGCATATTTCTGATTAAATATGCCTACAATATATAGTTAATATCAAACTTTGTTTCATAGTTCCCAACTGTTCCACAGCACATTTAATATTTTAAAATTCTCACTTATAGAGAAGAATCTGAAAGAATCTGTTAACCAAATTGTCTGTGTGCATTCGTGTTGACTCCATTTAGCTTAGCAATTGTACTTCAGGTTATCAAATCAATTGAATTTCTATAATTTGTCTTCAGTTAAGATCCTCACTTCATGACAACTAATGAAAAGCTCTTGAATGAAGTTTTCATTACAAGGAAAGCCTGAAAATAAATGGAGAAACAATATTTTTCTCTTCTCTCAATTCTAAGCCATGATTTCTCGAACATTTTGAAGTTTCTGTGCTGTCTTTCTGTTTCCAACCCCAGTTGAAAGAAACCGTTTTAAGAGGAAAACTTTTACACTGCCTCATATTATTCATGGCAAGAATTTAATTAATTAGTTAATTAATTAATTATACTCTTTGGTTTTCATTCTGGCTGTGTGGCAAATAAATCATATTCATTGTGATGGGTAACAACAACGATCACAGCAGCAGCAATAAAAACAAAGTTTCGCTGCAGAAATTTGAAAGCCCAGGAACCATTGGAGTTGCCACAACTCATAGATACACATTTATAGAGGACCTAGAAAGGGACAGGAAGACACCAAGTATTCATGCCAATAAGCATTGGTGATAGAGTCAGACAATGGAGCTACTGGTAGGGATGAAGCCAACATTATTAAGGAGTCATTTGCTATTCTGTGCAGTAAGTGCTGTTACACGGCAAGTGAATGTAGTATGTATAATCTCTCAGTAATTCAAAGTATATCTGGTTTTAAAGTACATAGGGACATGTTATTGGGGATATTCTGAATACATAGTATATGTTTGATTGAAGAAATACATTGACACACACTGTTTTCTTATTGTTGAATGTAATAATACAATGTTAATACTATATTCTTATGGGTAAAATGTCAACATAGACGTGTAATGTATACGAGTATGTTGGGCTTTCCTACTCTACAAGATTATAAAATGCAAAATTTAATCTGTGAAAGAAACTGAAAGTTCCAAAATTTCTAAAACTAACACTCAATTGTTATAATAAATTGTATATTGAAATTGAAAATTTTCAGAAAATAACAACAATAAATACATTGTGCCAGACTCTGTTCTAAATCATATATATATATATAGTATATATTATGTATATATATACATAATATATACTATATATATATATATATATATATATATATAATGTACATATCTCTAAGATATATATTAGATACACACACACACACACACACACACACACACACACACACTCACTCAATTAAACCTAACAATAACCTGTGAGGTAGGATGAGGTAGGATTATTATGTTTGTCTTTTTCCAGATGAGGCATCTGAGGACCAGGAATATTAGGTTATTTGCCAGAGGTTGCCCAGCTGGTAAGTGGTAGAGATGGTGACAACAGCTATTTGCTGAGTGACTTCATGTGTTAGGTACTGTTTTAGTTGCCAGAGAGATAGTGGCAACAAAACATAATTAAAAAAGAGAAAAAAAAATCCAGTTTTGTAATTTACATTCTTGAGCATACTTTTTCCTGGGAAAAGGAATCAGTTATCCAAGAAGTCAAAAATATACTTAAGTAAGCCACAGAGAAAATTATTCCTAATACTTTTTTTTTCCCCCTCATATTTTCGTTACTCTCAAACCTGTTTCCCTATGAAAAGGACATTTGTCTTCATTGTATTCATTTCCACTTAGTGGCCAGATAGCTATATATAGTCCAGACCCTCTAATGGTCCAGAAAACTAAAAATGAATCTTTAGTTATTTCGGTTTCCAAACAAATTCTGGCCAATTGTGTTATCTAGGCTCTAGAGCAGTGCTGCATTCATGTCTTTGTGGATCATAGAGATGGTAGCAACTGTTTGACTCGGCCTGCTATTGTAGCCTAAAAGTAGTGGTAGACAATATGTAAATGACTGGATGTGGCCGGATTTGGCCCTGGAGGCTGTATTTTGCCAACCCTTGGTCTACAGGGTGAGGTCACCCAGAGGAAAAGGCTACTTTTTCTAATTTACAAATGTGTGTCATGGTATCGGTGCTAGAAGGGCACTGCTTATGGACTCTCTTAGAATCTCTCCCAGCCCTTTCACTTCTCTGCATTTTTGTTGCTAAATTATATTCCATTGTATGGATAGATCACATTTTATTTATTGATTTATCGGGTGATGGACATTTGGGTTGTTTCTACTTTTTAGCTGTTATGAATAGTGCTGCTATGAATATTCATGTATGCATTTTCTGTGGACATATGTATTTTCATTTAAATGGGGTATATAGTAGCTAGGGGTGAAATTACTGGGTTATATGGTAACTATATTTAATGTTTTGAGGAACTGTCAGACGATTTTCCTAAGGGGATGGGCCATTTTACTTTCCAACTACTAGTGTGTGAGACTTCCAATTTTCTATGTCCTTGTATTGTTATTATCTGTTCTTTTAATTATAGCCATCCTAGTGGGTGTGAGGTAGAATCTCATTGTGGTTTTGATTTGCGTTTCCTTGATGGCTAAGGATGTTGAACATCTTTTCATATACTTAATTGATCATTTGTATATTTGGAGAAATGTCTATTCATATCTTTGCCCACTTTTAAATTGAGTTACTTGTCTTTTTATTATTGAGTTGCTAGAATATTTTATATATTTTAGATAATAAGTCCCTTATCAGATATAAGCTTTACAAACATTTTCTGCCATTCTGTGGATTGTCTTTTCGCTTTCTTCATGGTATGTTTTGAAGCACAAATATTTTTAACTTTGGTAAAGTCTGGAATTAGACAATTTTTTTCTTTTGTTTCTTCTGCTTTTGGTGTCATATCTATGAAGTTTCTGCGTAATACAAGGTCACTATATTTTCTTCCAAGCATTTTACAACTTT
The DNA here is from genome assembly GCF_057876585.1 of Rhinolophus sinicus. Lineage (NCBI taxonomy): Eukaryota > Metazoa > Chordata > Mammalia > Chiroptera > Rhinolophidae > Rhinolophus > Rhinolophus sinicus. Next base: position 69,934,996 of record NC_142501.1, read on the forward strand.
TGCTCTTACATTTAGGTCTGTGATCCATTTTGAGTTAATTTTAATAAATGGTTTCAAGAAACGGTCCAACTTCATTTTTTTTGCATGTGGCTATCCAGTTGTTTCAGCATCAGTTGTTGAAGACTAATTTTCCATTGAATATTCTTGGTACCCTTGTCAAAAACTAACTGACCATAAATGTTAAGGTTTATTTCCAGACTTTCCATTCTATTCTATTGATCTATATGTCTATCCTTATGCCAGTACCACAAGGGTTTTGATTTGTGTAACCTTGAAGTGTTATTCTAATTTGTTCTTCTTTTTCAAAATTGTATTGGCTATTTTGGTCCCTCAAATTAACATATGGATTTTGGGATCAGGTTGTCACTTATGCTAAGCCAATTGGAATTTTGATACAGAATGCCTTTGATCTCTAAATACATCTAGGGAGTAGTGCCACCTTAAAATTAACTCTTTAGATCCATAAACATGAAGTGTATCTCCATTTATTTGAGTTTTTAATTTCTCTCAACAATGCTTTGTCATTTTCAGTGTATGCATCTTGTACTCCTTTTGTTAAATTTATTTCTAAGCATTTTATTCTTTTATATGCTATTACAGAAGGAATTCTTTTCTCAATTTCATTTTGGGATTTTTCATTACTCGTATATAGAAATACAGTTGACTGTTGCATATTGAACTTATATCTGGTAAGCCTGCTGAATTCATCTATTAGTTCTAATTGTTTATTAGTGGATTCCTTAGATTCTACTAAAGATCATTTCATCCTTCATACAGAGACGGTTTTACTTATCCCTTTCTAATATGAGTGTCTTTTATTTCACTTTTTGCCCAATTGCCCTGGCTAGAACATCCAGTACAATGAAGAACAGAAGTGGAGAGAGTAGAGTCCTTCATCTTAGGGGGAAAGCATTTAGTTTTTTACTATCAAGTATGAGATTAAGTGTGGGTTTTTCTTAGATGCCCTTTATTAGCTTGAGGAAATTCCCTTTCATTTTTTAAAAAATTTATGAAGTGGTGTTAGATTACTTTTTTTCAAATGCATTTAATGCTTTTATTGAGATGTGTGGTTTTTGTCCTTTATTTTATTGATATAGTGTATTACATTATTGATTTTTGGATATTATACCAACCTTGCATAAATTTAGGTTTGCATTTTCCTCAGTTCTGTTCCAAATAAAAATATCTAGGGGGATAACTTCTGAGCTCTCTGTTCTTGTAGCCTGCTTTCCCCATGGGCAAAATCTTCGAGCCACTATTTTTGAACTAGGCTTTGGATAGTGACCTTCTTCTCTTGGAGTAAAACCCTGGGTTTATGGGAGAGGCTCTAGGTAGACGCAGTAGCTTCTAGTTTGTTGACTGCCTTTCCCAGCATGAAACCTTTGCCCTGTGAGAAAACAGAAGCAAATGCAATTGGTTCCCTAGTCTTCTTCACCTGCCACACCTAGGGCAGTGCCTCTTCTGTCTGGGTGGGACTGGGTGTAGGAAGGAAACTCCTGACCTCTTGCTGCACATGCCTCCTCTGAAGTATGGAGCTGGGGTTGAAATAGTGGCAGCCTTTCCTTCCAGGAGAGATAGTGTAGACCCTGCCTGAGAGTTAGTGGGAGAAAGTTCCCTGAGCTCCATCTTTTGGCCACAGCTGTTGGTAGTGGAGCTTCCATCATGTAGACCTGGGGAGATAGGTGAGTGAGGGAGTGGTGTGTGGCTCAAGTGCCACAGACTCTCACTCTTCTTAATGACACGTAGATTTTCTTTAATAAATGTTTCTCCACTTGTTACATATCCTGAGGTGAATTTTCAAAGATTTTATATGTTTATTATTCCATAATTCTCACCAGTTACGGTTGTTTTGCTGAACAGCAGAGTTTCTCGTGACACAATTCTGGACATATTCTGAATCCCTAGATTAGATTTTCAGTCACTGTTGAAGTTCCTGTCAAAAATAAGGTTTTTCAATGATTCTCATGATGGACCTAATTTGGGGGAGCCATGCACAACATGATCTCATAGGTTCTTTTTAATCTTAAGGTCTCCTATTTTCATCATACCTCTTAGCTCGCAGGCTGTGTCAGCCATGGGGAAAATCAAAGTCTCTGGTAAAAAGAAAAAAATAAAAGTCTACCAAATTACTCTCCACCCCCAACATGCTCACACTTTTATGAGAATGAATCCTACCACTTGTTCTCCTTCTGTTGTCCCCCAATAGTTCTCCCTTTGCAAGCAAGGTAGGAGCCTACCCCAGAGAAGAAGAGCAGTAGGATGGGGTTTTTGGACCATAGAACAAAAGATGGCAAGTTTAAATAGTTTAAATATGCCTTGAGGGGTCAAGTGTGTAATGGGAATTAGAGAATTGGGAATTGAAGTAAACTGGAAAAGATGTGTCACCCTTTAAAGAGAAGTTCTTCCTCAACAGCAGGTGATTGTTTCCAGATGGATGTCATCCTTTAAGAGTTCTTGTCATTCTTCAACGAGAGCCAGGAATCCAGATTTATTTTATATGTGAAAGCGCCCAATTTTTTAACTGCTGACAAGTAATTAAAAAACAAAACAAAAACAACCCTGTAGGTCAAGCAAAACATGACTGTCATCTGTCTGGCATAATCAGATAAAATTAGTATCCACTTTCATATCTGTTTTCCTGAAAGGATGGAAATCTTCCTTCAAAGTGCAATGGCTTATTTAACTCATCTTGTAGGAATTGATCTTTATAACATCAGTTAGTTGGTATTGGTGGTCGTTTTAGTTGAGAGTTCCCTGAGTCGAGGAATTAGGCCAAATTCCTCTAAGCTGGGATGGGAAGCTTCTCGGACTGAATGATTCTGATCTCAATCTGTTCTAAATCAGCTCGTTATAATATGAAAAAAGTCTTCTAATTTTATGATGTTAATAATGTTGTCCTGCTTTTCTTGCACTCTCATTCATAATGCCCTTGATTTAATTTTACATGAATGAAAGTAGAGCCAAGTTCGGCATACGTTTTTGGTCCAAATTTCCCCAATCCATTGTAGCACTGTGTTTGCTTTGAATGAAGTAGTTAATAGGAATTTTTTTCATAGTTCTTTTGGGATGCAGTGTAAGAATTTATTACTATCAGCTCTTATAAGAGAAACATATAATTCTGAACTAATGACCTGTTAGGTAAAGGAGTAAATAGTTGCAATATAAAAACCAGTTCCCAAGGACATAATTACGTTATTACTAGCAAACAGAGAGTTTCTGCTTCATTAAGTAGGAAAGGCAAAAAATAAGTATAAATGTTAAAGGTGAAAATTTAATTTTTTCACTTGTTCACATATTTCCCCCACTGATCAATAAAAATAAGAGGGAGGCTTTTTATGCTAAATGAAAATATAAATGAAGCCTCTCTTAAAGCCAAGGCCATGTGTCTGTCCTCAAGTGTTTTATTATGTGAAATTTGACCTTCATTTAAAGATCATCTCTGTTCAATGATAATTGATGGTGCTTTGAATGAGAATTTATGACAGTAGTTCTATTTATTAAAAACCATTTCCTTGAGGTGAAGAAGCATCTTTTTAACTTTTGTCCTAGCTTAACCTTTAGAAATACCATGTCAGTTTACTGGCATTTATAGATTTAATTAACATGTTGTGGGTTTTTCGGGTCATCAATAAAGATATGACGATGACTAGACTTATTTTCCATCCTGATAACTCACCAGCTTGTTTAACTTAATCATTCACACTTTCTTTTTGTCATGTTGGTTTGTAGTCTGGTTTGATAAAAGTAATTCAACCCTATTAAAATTTTAAAATGTTCCATATATAAAAACATTATCTTAATTACTCCTCTGGGATTATTTTTGAGTTGTTACTAAAAAAATACTGATGTTTTGTCTTGTTTACTCACGCGTACGCCATTTGTTGGGCTTCCCAGGGTTCCTTTGAGGTCAGGCACAGTAATAAGACATGGCCTGGGTACAGTATTAATGCTTCCTTTAATAGTATTCCAAGAGCATCAGCCTAACGTACCCTCCAGAGTTAGGATGCTTGAAAGTTCTGTAGAATTGAGGTATTGAAGAATAGAGAGCTATTTCTCTGAACTCTCTTGCTGTCTTGCTTCTAGAATTTCATTCTGTTTGGCACTATCAAGGGAGGACCTAGACAGGTGAAATGTGGTATGAACTCCCCTTTTAAGTGCATAACCAAACATTTCTGTGAACCTCACAGATCCTAGAACATTAAAGCAAAATGTTGGCATGCAACCACCTATCATCTACATGTTAACTTTATGTTAATACCTGATTGAATAAACACCTCATGAAACATACCTGTCATTATCTATTTTCAGATATTTATCATTTCAGCTTATACATGATACAGTTAAGCTAAATACATCACTTTATATTTGAGGGAGGCAGTAAAGTATCATGAATAAAAGCTAGACTGTTTGGGCACAACTACTTATGCCACTTACTGCTATAGTATGACCTTGGGCAAATGGATTAACCTGTCTCAGTTTCCCTATGTATAAAGTGAGAATGATAATAATAGTACCTTCCTATTAGATTGAGTTTTGTTGGGAGGGTTAAACAAGTTACTATGAGTAAAGCATTCAAACATTGTCCGACAGAGAATGAACACTTTATGAAAGTAATTATTGTGCTTTCTTCTAACCTCCCCTTATCCCTAAATCAATTCAAAGTCCATCCTTCTCTGGCCTTTTGTCACCCATTTCTCTACTGCATCTCACATGGTAATCCAGTGTGTTAATCCAAGTAATATTTCAGGCTGTTAAAAGAGGCCTCTTATTCCATCTCTTGTCCTCAGGACTCCCGATTTCCCCCCCCCCCCCCAATAATGCCAAATGGAAAAAATAACTAATTAGAAGTCAGAGGTAGGGAAGTTTTGAATTATTATTGTCACTGTCAGCTTATTATATGATTTGATAATTTTATGGAATAACAGCATGGTAGGTCTCTTTGGATGTTCATTTTTAATTTATCTTTATACATATACCAAGTTGGCTCTCTTTACTTTTACATACACATTTTTGAGTATAAGCTGACATCTGACATGACTTGATTTTTTTGGAAAATCTTTTATGTTTTGTAGAGGGATCAAATATATATTTACCTGTTTAAACTCATATTAATAATACTAGATAAGACACATAAGGTTTAACAATTAAGTTGGCGAACTCATCCTAGAAAAAGTGCTACATACCTCATTGCTGAATATCACTACGGTCACCTTCGAAGTGCTCCCCTTGGGAAGCTATGCACCAACGCCAGAGCCTAGTCCACTCTTCAAAGCAATTTTGGAACTCTTTTTCTCGAATAGCCATCAGAGCTGTCATCGTATTATCCTTGATGGCCTGAATGTCATCAAAATGCCTTCTTTCAATTTTTTCTTTATCTTCAGGTAAAAAAAGAAGTCACTGGGGGCCAGATCAGGTGAGTAGGGAGGGTGTTTCAATACAGTTATTTGTTTACTGGCTAAAAACTCCCTTACAGACAGTGCCCTGTGAGCTGGTACATTGTTGTGATGCAAGAGCCATGAATTGTTGGCGAAAAGTTCAGGTCATCTAACTTTTTCATGCAGCCTCTTCAGCACTTCCAAATAGTAAACTTGGTTAACTGTTTGTTCAGTTGGTACAAACTCATAATGAATAATTCCTCTGATATCAAAAAAGGTTAGCAACACCATTGCAACAAGTTCACAAACATAATTGTCAGAACTCGTATTAAGCATGTATTACATGTTAGCACATATACTGACTTATTTCATCTTCATAACAGTCCTATCACCTATATATTCATGTTGTCATACTTTGGCCAAAATAGGAATTGAGATTAAACAGTGGCAGTAAGTGGCAGATTGATGAGTAAGTGGCAGATTGATGAGTAAGTGGCAGGAAGTGGCAGATTCAGTTCCAGGTAGCCTAGCTCTGGCATCCCAGGTCTGGACCCCTCCACTATTCTCTTAGTGGGAAATAAAGTGTGCTTAGCACTTCAAGAGATCTCACCCAGCACAGTCTGTAACAGGTAGATGCTTGGTAAGTATTTAATAATGGCAACCAGGACTTTAATTATTGGGATTCAGATAACATTACACTTTGTGACTGCAGTGGATGGAAGTGCGCATATGCAAAATGGATTTTAATCAAGGAGCTACTAACGAATTATTCAATTAGTAAACAGTACACGTGTGGTGATTTTTAGGGGTGAATAATGTTCATGTCTGTTTTTACTTTCTGAAATGAGGAAAATCATGGAGGACTAAAATACTGTTTTACTCAGTTCCATGTTATTGCTTTAGATTTTACTACTATGTAAGGTGATAAGGGCTTAAAGGGTGAAAAAATCAACGGATAAATTGTAACTACTTGCAGTTCAGAGTATCTGTGTTGTGACAAGCTCTTCTTGTTTCATTGTTGTTATTTTGTTTTGTTCTTTTAATGCACACTTCGCCCTCCTCTCAGATAAAGTTTTCCATTTTTATCATTGAAGTTATGTAGTCATTTGCAAGGAAAAAATATAATGTGTTGTTTGGCTGAAGCAGAAATAGAATTTCCTGATAATAACTTCAATTTTCCCTTTACTCCCTTTGCTTTTCTCCTGCCTGCCCACCCTTGTGATGGACTTGCCTCTTCTGCAGAAGCCTCCCATGATGCATATCTCTGGATAAGGCGGTCCATCCCTGATTGCTGGACACAAGCTGGTTGGCATGGGGCTGGACAGGCAGGAAACGAAATGGACGGGAGGTGTGGGAAACGTCTGATAAGTACCACTTCTTACTAATCCTCTTGCGGAAGAATCTCTTCAAATCTCTTCAAGTGGTTTACTGTTACAGGAAGAAACATAAAATATAATACCAGATTTGAGTTTAATGAAGAGAGCTGTTATAGGTGCACTCTCATTTCCAAAGAACTAGAAGCTATTCCAGTCCTGTTGATGTTGTCAGGACAAATTCATCTTATTCGTGTTGAATCTAATCACCAAAATGCAGGGATAAACAAGATAATAAAGCCAATGCTTGCAAGAAATAGAACAATAATAATTCAGAGGAAGTGCTTGGAATATATATATGAACAAAGAAATAAGAAAATTCAGCTAAGGGTCCTCTCCTTTGACAGAGTCCTCTGCCACCCATTTTCCTTGAGTAAGCTTGGGAGCAACAGACAGAATTCTCTAGAACATTCCCTGTAAACAATAGGCAATAAGTAGGGTGTCCAAACTGGAGCCCCAGTCTCTTTATATTTTTTATTGTTTAAGGTATATTTAGGATAACATTCCAATTTGTGAAGAGTGCGTAGTCCCTAAATGATGCTGGGATTACTTGCGATTTTGGGGTTGGCATTCTGCCTCATCCTACCTCTCTACAGGAGACTTATTAAGTGGTTGATAACAATTATTCACAATGATTTTTAAATGTAATTAAGGCTTTTCACTCAGTCTGGGGAAAATGACTGTATTTTCAAACCATCTTGACAGAGATCCTTATGGATGTGTGTGTAAAATAAGGGATTTCTGCTTCACAGAAAAAGGGCAGAGATGCTTGGGCAAGACTCACCCATTTACATGGGTTAGCAATCTCTGGCAGATTTGCTGTTGTCACTTCTTTATTACTTAGTCACTCAGCCTATAGTGAGATCTGGCTCTCATGCCCAGTAGTCCATTGAAACTGCCTGGCAAAGGCAAAATAGCCAAATCCAATAAACAGTTTTTCAGTACTTATCTAACTGCATCTCCTTGCTGCATTTGCCATCATTGATCCCTCATTCATTCTTGGAACTTGATTTCCTCTGAAGCACTATCTCCTGTTTCTCCTTCTACTGCTTTGATTAATGCTTGCTGAATCTCCCCTCATAGATTATGACTCATTTTTTTGCAGCAGATCCAAGCAGAAATCAGCTTTCCTACTCCCCATTTTGCATCCTAACCAGCCCTGCTCTTCTCATGTATTTCATATTTCAATTGTTTGCACACACATAAGGAATTGGCCCTAACGCCATAAACAGAAGAGGAAGATTCTCAGATTCCTCCATCTTGATGCCCCCATATTACTCCTCCAATTTTAAATCTTAAATATTTCTTAACTCTATCCAGTCTTCCAGAGTCCTGTTAACATTACACAACACATGACATAGCATAGTGACAACTTGTCACTGATTTCCCTGCCTTCGGTCATTTCTACAGCAGATCCGTCTTTCACATGCAGCATAGGCATATCTAGGCGTGCTGTTCTCCTGCACCCTCCATTGGCTTCCCATTACCCCCAGAATAAAATCCAAGCTTTTAGCCTGACACGTAAGGTCCTCCATGATTTTGCCACTGACTACCACTTCAGTTTCATTTTTTCATACTCTTTGCTTTAACTCTATACTACAGTAATACTTTCCAGCCTGTTTTCCAGGCATACTAGGTTACTTCAAACCTTGTGTCTTTCCTTTCCTTATTCCCTCTGCTTGGGATACCATATGCCGTTTTTCTTTTTGTTCTACCCCTGTTTTATTTTCAGGGGTAGCATCGCTTTCAGGGTAGCACCTACTCAAGCATCGTTTACTCTAGGAAGCCTTCTTTTGACGTCCTGATTAAATGAGATGTTCTCTTTTTGTATTTTCTTAGCTTCCTAGGCATGCTGTGTTTTCTATGTACTTAAACTATTTGTTTAATGATCTTTCTGAGACCTAAGAAACAAGGACTTGTTTTCAGTATTGTTCATTTTTCTGTCCCTAGGATTTAGCATAGTAGCTCAGTATGAATAAAGTGATGTTAATGAAGTGAACTGGTAAAAATAAAGGAAACCTATTTTAAGTATCATTAGGAAAAATGGAGAATAAATTGCTTGGGACATTTTGCATATATACTTATATATATGTGAGTATATATACATACATATACACACACATACATACATATATATATATATGTATATATATATATATATATATATATATATATATATATATATATATATATATATGTATATATGTTTTTTATTCCCCTCTTCCTCTAACTGTATAGTGTACTGTGGCAATATGGCCAAGAAGAAAGGTATTTTGCTTGATTCCTGCTGTAGATCCTCTCTATAGTTCTGAATTTTATACTAACACTTAGATAAAGAAATTATTCGCTGTAGAGGGGTGAGGCTATGATAGAAAATGGATTTCAGGAGAACAGTGGTCCTTAGATAACTTATTGTGATCAGGATTTACATGTGATTTACATAGCAATTTACTCAAATACTCCACAGAAAAGAGATAAGTTTTCAATTAAAGGGGCCATAAAGATTGTCTAGTTCATCATCTCATCTGACTGGTTATTTTGCCAAGCACAGCGCCTGGCAGATATTAGGCCTTGATTAAATACTAATTCATTTCTTTCCCCCTTTTGTATATAATGAAAATGAAATGGTGATGTCGGTTTAAAATAAAGAAACTGAAATGCTTTGTCCTTGGGTCACATGGTTTCTTGCAGGCAAACGTAAAAAAAACAAGTGCTTGTGATTTTCAGTGCACTCCTCTTTCATATCATCTTCTAACTGCAATATTTTTAAAAAGTTCCCAAAGATGAAATATTACAAATATATATTTTAGGGAATATTCTCATTTATAATCTCTAATCTTGGCAGCTTCAACTACAAATTGCCTTATTTGGATAGGGCCCTAATAGTCTGTACTTTATCTGCTACTATGTGTCATTTTAAGGTGCCATATGCAGTTTGAGGTGTGTTACTTTTTTTTTTTTTTTTTTTTTGTAGAAATAATTTCATCTAATTTCTTTGTTAGTTAAATGTCATTGGTATACTCACCTTATTTGTAACAGGCTGATGAGAAAAATTAAGAAGGGATGATGACAGCTCTCTCAAATATTGAACTAAGAAGGATATCCAGCTAACCTTTGTTTCATTAGTCTAACGACAAACGCTTGAAAAGTTTATAAGGATATATTTAGAGTACAGAAAAGTATCCATTGTCCCAATTGTTGGCCTAATTGAAGGGATTTAGAGAGAAGTGAGCAGAAAGTATTTAATAATTTAATAGGATTAAAGCTAAATCTCATTATGAATACCTTTTATCACAGGCTAAGAAATATGCTAGTGAGCCTCCAGAGAGAGCCTCTGGAGGCTATGGAGTTAAGACTCACATTCAAAATACAGACCAGGAGAATCAATCACACTGTTACTGCCTGCCTGAACTCCATCTGACGATGATTTGAGACAGACATCTAGAAATCTTGACTGACTGCCTGCCTTCATAACTCAGAATCCAGGATTATAGTTTGCTCCAATCACTAACCTTTGTTTTTCTTTTCTTTCCATAGAGATGCCTCTTATTAAAACCTGATTGCTTGCACCATAGGCTTAATGTTGGGGGCCTACTGGCATCCCCACGTCCTGAAATGAGACACAACTATTTACCTGAACTATTCTCAAGACTGGGACTGGTTTAATGATAGAATGGTCTGTCAGCCCACTTTCTGGAATGTGAAAATTCCAGGGAAGTTTAAGAGGAGGGAACCATAGGGGTCCAGAATGAGTCACCCCAAGATGTGCCTCTGTGATTATGTAGGTTGTTTTGAGCTAAAAGGCAACTTTAGCTTCCAGGTCAAGAGACACTTGGGCCTCTCCCTTTAACTATCTACTATCTGTAGGGCAGGTCAAACTTCTATTTACTAAACATCTGTTCTTATCCTCCTGCAATGACCCTTTGAAGCCCCCAAGGCACCTTCCTTAATCCCTAGCTCAGGATGTCTTATATCCCATGTTCCCTTTTTATCTCAGAACCTATCCTGCATATGGGGTCTCTGACTCTCATGTATGTGGGGTTTCCTTACACATTTGGTTATTTTCTCTTGCTAATGTGTCTATGTCTATTTGATTATTAGACATTGATGTGTCTTATGTCCATTTGATTACTAGAATCTTGAGATAGAGAAAATTTGTTCCTCCCCCACAATACCTTTGAAATAAGCCATCACCACCATCAAGAGTGCACATAATATTGTTAACTATCCTGTAACCCAGTCCCTGCCTTGCTTTCTACCACCTCCTTTCAATCTTCCTCATCTTTCCTCCTTAATTTCAGATGCATAAAAGAAGCTGTAAAACTCTTATTCTCTGGGGCATTTGAGATCCTGCTCCTCAGCAATTGTCACCAGTTTGACTCAAATAAACTCTTATAAAAATTCAAAAAAGAAAAAATAAACAAGAATCACAAAGGGAAAGAAGTGAGTTAGGAAGGACAGTCTGGTTAGGAGAGATTGGATGTTTCCCTTAGCCTTTCTTTCTCTGCCATACCCACATCCTTTATGAGACTTCGCTTGTTTACTGGTACTCCAGCAGAGTAACAAGCAGTTTTCATAACTTTCTATTCTCTTGTCCTCCACTTAGATATATAATTTGACTTTCATGATTCTTTTCAGCCTACACAGCTACTCCTTTTGTGTTTTTCTAGTCCTATGTGACCTTTCTGAAAGGTACCTTCTTGTTATTCTCTAGATAGCTTCTAAGAGGACTTTAATAAGTGATTGCTTAAGGTTTAAAGAACAAATACCCAGTGACTAGTAAAATGTCATACACTGAGAATATTGTCTGCCTTCGTTGGAAAAAAAAACAAAAACTTCTTCATAGTTAAAGGAAATGATACAATGCAATGCTAAAGATGGAGAGGAAATATGAAACTGAGGTTGTTTTGCCATTTCTTCCTTTACTAGTGAAAATAAATTCCACATATATAATACTGCTATTTTTCTTCCACTCTCAAAGACTTATGATTAGAAATTTTGCTGTGTCCATAGGTGTATTTATCAGTAAACACAATCAAATGCCTCACCTTTCTCATTCTGAGATTTATTGTTCGCGCATCTCATGTTCTTCAGAGGCACTCCCAAGGCATTTCAACTTCCTCTCTTGCTTCCTACCTTATAGCTGCATATTTTTCTTCCATAACTCATATTTCAAAGAGTCCTGTATAACATTTATTTTGCTGCTTTCTTGAGTTCGTGTCAGGCAGAAATATGCCCTACGGAAAATAATTAACTGTTACCAAATATATCATTTATCTTAAGCCTTTGAAGGAAGAGTTCTAAGGGGAATTTCCAGTGATTTATTTCAAACTCTAATTCAATTTATGATTGATTCTTTCTAGATCAGAAGTCATATACAGGCGATCTATGGGCCAGATATGGCCCACAGACATATTTTATTTGGTCTTAAAGATGTTCTAAAACCTTTGAATTAATTGTTAATATTTTACAGTTGGGTGATTTCACATAAAAATCCAGATTACTTATGTTTTTGAAAAATTAGAATATCTGCTAACACTGAGTCTGCCTTTCCACATGGGCACTGAAGTTTTTAGAATATAAGCTCTTTAGTTATTTGCAAGTCCATAACCTATTTCATCCCCATTTTTGTTCCTCTTTATCCCAATAGGCTTTTAAACAATTATTTATTTATTTATTTATTTATTTATTTATTTATTTATTTATTTTTAAGGAGGGTGCAACTCATAGTGGCCCATGGGGGCATCCGACTGGCAACTTTGGAGTTATCAGCACCACTCTAACCAACTGAGCTAACCAACCACCCCCAATAGACTTTTTAATTGGTCCATCCTCTAGACCATACAGTATGGGAATATAATCAATAATGCTGTAAAGATTATGTAGGGTGCCAGATGGGTACTGGACTTATCAGAGGGATCACTTAGATGCCTGACCACTGCACTATACACCTGAAGATGAAGTAGAATAATATTGAATGTCAACTATAATTTTATATATATATATACACACACACATATATATACATATATATATATAGTCATGGGATATAAAATATAGCATAGGGAATATAGTGAATGGTATTGTAACAGTTATATATGGGAGTAGATGGGGGGGTTATCACTTTGTGAAGTATGTAAATGTCTAACTATTATGTAGCTTTGTATACCTGAAACTAATAAAAAAATGGGGGAAAAATCAACTTTTAATTTCTAGCGAATCACCAGGGAATCTTGTTAAAATTCAGATATCTTTTCAGTAGTGGGTGAGGCTTGAGATTCTGCATTTCTAACAGGCTCCCAGTGATGTCAAAGTTACCATCACAAGATAACATTTTTAGTAGTAAGATTCTAGACCAGTGGTCCTCAAAGTGCGGTTCTTGACCAGAAGCTTTGGCATCTACTGAATCATGAACTCTGGATATTGTGACCAGAAATCTGTCTTACGAAATCTCCCTGGTGATTCTAATTGCACACTAAAATTTGAGGGCCACCATTCTGGTCTATCTTAGGTAGGAACACTATCCGTAAAATCACCTAAGTCAGAGGTTTTAAACCTTACTGGACATTAGAAATCATTTGGGGAAATTGCAAAAAGATTGATGCTTGAGCTCCAGCCCTAGAGACTCAGACAGAATTGATCTGGGGTGGGGCCCAGGCATCAGTATTTCTAAAAGCTCCTCGATTGAGTTTAATATACAGCAGAGTTAAGAGCTATGCTAAGAGACTTTTTTGGCATATTACCTAGCTGTTCAACAGCTCTCTTGTCAGAAAAAAAATATATATCTTTAACACTTAAGTCCTTTTTTTTTTTTTTTTTTTGCTATAGCCTCTATAAAGCAACACAGCTGATTTCTCATCATGTTCTTAATAATCATTGGGTCCTTTGATCATGTATGGTGTTTCATAAATCATCTCTTCATGGTATTTGTTATTTTGAAAGCCTGTTGCACTGTCTCCTTGCAAAGTGCATTAGACTTCTGAGCTCTGTGGATCCGGAAACATTTCTCGTTTATTCTGTTGATAGTAGATTAGGTTATGGATACCACAACTCTAGAAGGGCACCATTCATGTGTGTGTATTTATAAGGACTGTTTTCTGGTAGATGAGAGTACAGTGCCTTGAGGTAGAGGTGGCTGTTTCTAAATTGTATAATGGGGTTATTTGGGCTAGCACTAGGGTTGTATTTAGTATAACAAATATGACCACTATAAATTCATGATAGGACTGATTTCCCTCAACTGAAAAACATACTGAGTAATCAATCATTTGGAAAATAAGCAGCCGTTCAATTTAGTATTAGTGCTAAACAGTTAATATGATTTAATTAGCTAATATAAACTTAGGGTGGTAGTGTTCCAATAAAAATTTATTTGATAACCAGGTATTAATACCTAATTTATTTGAGTATTTTAAAAAGTTGTGCCCATTATTTACTATGTTCTGAATTAGGGCATTATTAAGAAACAGCACTTAATATCTATCACTAAAACATCTTAGAGTATGCACAGTGGATTCCCAGATTAGCCCAGTGAATTGAACCACAGCATTATAGAAAGCAATCCAGGAAAGAAAAAAAAAGAATGAAAGAAAGAAGGAAAGAAAGAAAGGGAGGAAGGAAGGAAGGAAGGAAGGAAGGAAGGAAGGAAGGAAGGAAGGAAGAAAGAAAGAAAGGAAGGAAGAAAGGAAGAAAGAAAGAAAGAAAAATAAACTATATCATGACTAGTCATTTTGTTTGCCTTTGGAGATAATGGAATTTTTGTTTTTGTTTTTTGTTTTTTGTTTGTGTGTTATGTATAGAAGAAGCAGCAGAATAATATAAACTAACTCTGAACATAGAATGGATCCTTTGCCTATGGGTTTAAAGTGAAAGTGCCTGTCTTGTAATGCCATTTTGCCCCCTGCTGTTATATTTAGCCAGAGTGGAAATGAAACATTTTTATATTGTAGTAGTCAGTGCCTCGCCATATAGATTTTCTTAATTTGAGCATGTCAGCAGAGCGTGGTTTGCATCTGATGCCAAGGATTCCCTTTTCTTTAAGGATTAAAATTCACTATTTCTTGTTATAGGGTGTTTGTGTAGTGGGGAGAAGGTTTTGACATTTTTCATTAACTCCAGATAATATGCCATACTAAAGAATGCAGCCTCTCAATTGCCAAGCAAATTATGTTTAAAATAGGTAACTATGTTTTTACACAAACTTATCGGCACTTAAGCAAAAGAATTTAGAGCAAGTTTACTCAGAGTCTTGTCTTTTATAACACAGTTCTCTAAGAGGGGATTGAACATTTGTGGAAATCAACACTGGTAGTTCATAATAAAACTGAAAATATTGTTTATTTTATGTCTTCCTCGATACCAGCAGAGCAGGAGTGAATGTGATCTGAAATTTCAACATTTTTTCCCAGCGTTGCAGACACACTGCCTATTATTATTTGTTTTCTTCTTCAGATACCTTTTTAAAACAATAGACTTTAGTTCAAACAGCATCATCGGGCATAAAAGGATAGACAGACTAGGGTAGGTGAACTTTTTAGTCTCTCATAGCTCTGGGAGCTAATCCCTATTATTTTTGACTTATTGTTTGGCTTTGAATTGAGTCACTTTGCCATCAACATGAAAATAGAACAGGATGCATCATAGAACAGAGATTAAGGACATGGACTCTGAAGCTAGGCAGCCTAGGTTTTAACTATGAGGGGGGTTTAAAGATATGTGCTGCTAATGGAAAGCACCTCCGTATCACTTATCTATTGCTAGCAAAAATGGACTTTTTCAGGTGAGCGTTATGAAAATAATTTGTTCTATCTATAACATAAATTTTTTTTTCTTTCCCTTTCTCTTCCCCTTATTTTCACACCCTTTCCTCACTCTCCCTTTCTGGTTCCCTGGTGTCACAGTCTTGGTTTATGGAGCACGAAGATCCTTTTCATTGCCCATTCATTCAACTAGTCAGCATGGTCTATGCCTCCTTTGTGGGTTTCTTGTCTTCGGTGTTTAGTTTACTACCAAGTTCTGTCTGTTTCCACTTTTGAAACACTTGCATCGTTTAGTTAGGATTCTCTTATTTCTGACCTGGATTACTTTGAACCAGTCTTGCTGCTTCTATTTTCCCTCCACCTAAAGCGGTAATTTTCAGTCCTGCTGCATATTTGGACTGCTTAAAGAATACGGAGGCCTTGGTCCCTTCTACAAACAATTCGCAATCTCTGTTTGAGGACCCGAGCATTAGATATTTTTTAAACATTTCCCAGGTGACTCAAATGTATGACAACACTTGAGGTCCTCTGTTATAAACTCCCCTTTGTAATAATGATTCTCCAAGTATGATCGCCTGACCAGCAGCATCCGCCTCACCTGGGAGCTTGTTAGAATGCACATCCAGGCCCTACAGAGCTACTGAATCAGAAACTCTGGTCTCGGGGCCCAGAAATATGGATTCTAACCAGACTTCCAGGTAATGCCAGTGAATGCTCAAATTTGAGAACCACTGCTCTATGGCAGAAGTCTCCTCCACCCGCTTTTTTTTTTTTTTTCTGGTTGTATCCTATCTGTATGCCAGATATTTTGGAGTATGTTAACTTGTACTTAGCTATATTTATTGAAGTTTGAAGTAGCGCACATGATACTTTTATTAACTAAATTTCAAGGCATAACATGTAGGGTGGGGGCAGAGTCCCAGAGAGAAGTTTCCCGGCTCTCAGCCTCACATGGAAAGGTGCTGGCTCGGGTAATAGATGGCCATCAGCTGTGACTGGTTGGTCAACAGCTGTAACCAGTTAGCCATCAGCCACCAGTAATATAACTGCTGTAGCTACGCGAAGGGGTTGGTTGGTTGGCAGAGAAGCGGACGGCAGGTTGTGGATCGTGTGACTCCTGCTTCCTGTGTCTCCAACCCAGCCGCCAGCGAGAATATAGAGGTATGACTCCCCTATCTATGGCTCCGTGGGTGTTCCTTTTTGGCCTCACCATGTCCTGCGTTCTTGTGCTGGGAGTAGGAGTCGAATCCCAGCATTACTATGTTTAATTGCTAATGAGCATGAATGTAAACCAATAGTGCAAGTACTCTTGATCAATTTTTTTTTTTTTTGTAATAATAATATCTTTGTTTTTACCTTATAATGCAAATGCAATAGAGTGAATAGAGTGTAGTGGCTGGGAGATCTAAATCAGACAGCCAAAGTTACAGTCCCTTCTCTGCTAAGAACAAACAGGCCTGGGCAATTTACTTCATGTCTCTGTGCCTTAATCCTGCAAAATGGAGCCATGAATAGTGTCTGTCTCAAAGAACTGTTAGGATTAACTGAATTAATGCACTTAAATCAGAAAGTGTCTGGCCTTTAGTATGCACTCCAAAAACATTAGTTATTCTTACTTGGAATTGAAGAACTGTCAGCTCCATCATTTACTTGTTTTTGATATCTTTGATTAATTAGTATTAATCTCAAATCTGTAATTTTTTTTGTAGGAATCTTTTTAGGCCACCTATTTATTTTGTAAGGGTTTGTTTAGTTAAACTAGGTAGTGTAATCCATAAAGCCATTTAATTGGGTGCTCCTGTACTATCACCATGCCCCAATCTCTTGAAAGGGAACTAATGAGCAAAGCGGTCCTGCTCTCTCTTCCAGGTCCTTGGCAATTTGTCTAGGAAAGATTATCTATATTAGACAAAAATAAATTCAAATAAAAGTTCTAATTTACTCTCACACCTCCATGGATGGTCATATATAACATCTGGGGGAAAAGCACCCACCTTGGAAGATTTGCTATAGGTCAGGGCTTCTCAGACTTTAATGTATATGTGAATCTCTTGAGGATTTTGTTAAAAGCATATTCTAGTTCACGAGATCTGGAGCTGGTCCTGAGATTCTGCAGGCAATTACATTAAATGTGAGAATACACCTATTAGTAAACAACTGATGGAATTTGAGGAGTGGTAGAGATCAGGAGGTTAGGAGTAAAAACCAGCTGAGAAGTTATAGGTATTGTATTTGTGTAGCTAATGTGGAACCTTGCGGATGATTTTTGGAAAGTATTATTAGCTATTATTATTGTTAAATTGGACCCCACGGGACAAAATCCACAATTGTGGCCTGATTTTAATACCTTCATCTGCCTGAAGTTACACTGGATGAGATACAGAGCAGTCTACTTCCAGCATGAATTTAAGATGATAGACTCATAAAATGCAATGTATTTACCAAAATTTAACTAATTTCAACTATATATATATAGTGTGTGTGTGTATGTGTATATAGGTAATATGTAATGTACATTCAGTATGTATATTTACATAATATACATATTATATGAATATTATATAATACACATACTATATAAATATTATAGCATATGTACTTATAGATACACGTGTATATGCACATACACACATTCATACACATGCATGCATAGTGCACTGAGATCCAGAGAGGTGGACACAAGCGCCTTGAGGTAGTTAGCTCTTAGAGCATCCCAAACACAAACACTTTGCAGCATTTTCTGCCCAGGCTGTAAGGTGGTCAGTCTGTAAGGGTACCATCCCCCACCCAGGACTAGAATATCCCAAATGCTACTGCAAAACATGAGCAGGAACTTTAGTATTCTTGGACCTGTTCATTTTAGTGCAGCACTCCACAGAATACTGGTTTTCATTTTAATAACTGTTCAGACAGCTTCCAAGACACACGACACAAGTAAAAAATTTGCATAGTGTATTTGGAGGACAAGAAGAAACAGAAATAACTAGAAGGGTGTTACTATTTTCTTCACGGTAGTCTTCCTGCTGCAAGTGTACCGTGATCAGTTACATGTTGTTTTCAGCTATAGAACCCTCATGTTCTATTAACTGGTATTAGGAAAGTGGCTTCAGGCAATTTTCCATCATGTCAATTCCCTGAGTATTTACATTAGGAGAAACATTTTTGTGATGGGTAAAAAAAAAAATCCCCTCTTCTCAGCATTTCCCCATTAGGCCCACAAAATATTTTCCAAACTATAAAACATACTTTCAGAATATAACTTAGTGATGTATGTTAGATACTGGAGGTTGGAGAAGTAAAGGGTTCAGTTCAATCTCTGGCTCATTATTAGTTCTTTCTGTATTTCATTTCTTGATCTAATGTAAATTGAACTAGGGAATATTTGGAACGCTTAGTAGTGGGTTCTGAAAAGGAAAATCATTGAATAGAAGCTGTCAGAAACACTTCTGTAGAAAAATTTGGAAAAGGCGGTTTCTTTATACTCTCAAGAAGATATTTATAACAAAGCATCAGGTAACTCTGGTAGTAAAAGATGGTTCATATTTTGATCAGTACTTCACATCTGATACATAATTCAGCCTGAATGGGACATGACATTTATTTTTCTTCACAGCATTGTGTGACTTGATGCTATTTTAAATGCTAAATCTATGAGTTTGAATTATAAAAAGATAAAGTCTTAGTAACAAGCCAAGAACTAAATTGATAACATTCTCTTTTAGTTCTCTTAAAGGCAAATTTGCTTCAAGTTAGTGTCAAAATTTAGTGAAGTAACAGTGTCACCACGTTTTGTATTTCTATAATTGTGCTATTTTTAACGTCTATTTTCTTCCCTTTTCTCTGCCTTCATTACCCCAAACACCATCAGAGATTTCCCTAGCAGCCTTTAAAATCTATAGTGAATTTTGGTATCTCCTCTTTATACTACTAGCTCTCTGAAAATTTATCCATTGTTTAGATGCCAGTTTGTACTGCAGTAAGAAGTGATAAAAAAAAAAAAAAAAATCAACAAGTATTGGGCTTCAGAGATTTTTTTCCTCAGGAGCTTCAACAAATATTTGATTTTACTGAAATTAATGCTAGACAGTTTTAAGCTAAGAATCCAACATTAGTTTCTTTGAATTATATGTTTTTTTTTAATTGAATATTGTGTCTACTACTAGTACAGTTTATGCTAAGAGGAACTGGCCTTAAGGCACAATGAATCTTTGTTCCCACTTTACCAAACTTACATAAATAATTTCTTTTAGAGGTAACCACTTTGTACTCAGGCTGTCTAAAATGCATATGAATTTGGAAATACATTTTAGTGACAACTCCAACTTTCAAGAGGTAAGAATGCTCATTTATAAGTAGTACTATTTTCATATTCTCTTCTGCTGGAAATGTGAATCTGTCAATTAAAGAGTGTGAAATAGCTATCCAAACTGCTACAATGACTCCCAACTACTTCAGACTTTTGAAACAAGCAAGGCTCCTAGGTTCCATGCTGTGGGATGGGCCCACCCCAGCAACTACCACTCATTAAATACCACTCATTGATGAAAGCCCCTAACTGAGTATTGTTTATTTCACCCCCCTGGCTCCTTCAGATGATGATGCTAACATACATGAAATACTTGATGTTATATCTGTGTGTGAAAGGTCTTATAATTCATTCAAAAAACCTGTTAAGAATGATATTGAATGGTAACGTAGTATTCTTTAAAATCATTAACTAATATTTAACTTCTTGAGTGTATAATATCTGTGTTTTATAAATATATCTAAGATATTCATAGACACTGTTGACTCTCGTCTCCATCTGCTGTGCATCACTACTCTTGAGTAATGTAATGTCACACTTTCCTGGCTCCCCCCCGTCGTATGACAGTGCCTGTTAGTATCCTTTCTGGGCCCTGCTCCACTTGCCCCCTTCCTCTGCCTGTTTCTTAAATCTCAGTGATTCTCAGACATCTTCTTAGCCCTCTTTTACACTCAGCATTCATCATAGTCTACTATATATGAGTTGATGACTTCTTCAATCTACTCCCCCAGCCCAGACTTCGTCCCAACATGTCAGACCTCTATATTCGACCTCTTAATATCTTCATTTGGATGTCCCAGAAGCAACTCAAAGTCAGCATGTTCAAAACAGGATTTGTCACTGTATACTTCAGCCATATTGATCCTGTTTTTGTTTACTGAAAGTACCATGTTCTCTCAGACTTCTTTGCATATACCCTTAGCGTGAAATATACTTTCCCTCTAGTTAACAGATCCCATAATTGACTTCTTCCAGAAAGCCTTTCCCCATCCTTTTGTTAAGATTTGGGATCTCTTTTATATAGTAATCATGATAATAATATAGTAATACTATTATAGTAATATATTATAGTATGTAATATAGCAAAATATTATATAATATTGATATATATTATGTAAGAATATAGTATATATAATATATTGTAATATATTATAATACAGTAATATAGTTTAGTTATTACTATACGATACTATATTTATCAATATAGTAATAGTGATAATTATAATGATAATGATGATCATAATGATACTCTATTAGTATCCTATTAATGCTGTACCAAATTACCACATCCTTTTTGGTTTAAAATAACACAGGTTTATTATATTACCATTCTGTAGGTTGGCAGTTTGACACTGCTTTCACTAGACGCTTTAGGGGAGAATCCATAAATTTTCTTGCCTTTTCTAATTCCTAGATGCTGCCTGTATTCCTTGGCTCATGTCCCCCTCCCATCTTCCTAGCCAGCAATGGCCTCCAGAGTATTTCTCACATTGCATCACTCTGACACTGACTCTTCTGCCTCCTGGTTTCACTTTTCAGTACTTTTGAGATTATATTGGGTCCATCTGGATAATTCAGGATATTCTTCCATTTTAAAGACAGCTGATTAGCAACCTTAATTCCATTTTCAACTTTAATTCCTCTTTGCCAAATAATCTGATATATTCACAGGTTCTGGGAATGAAGGCATGGATAGATATCTTTGGAGGGGCATTTTTCTGTCTACCACAGTAGCTGACAGCTATTGAGAACTTACCACTTGCTAGGTACTGTTCTAAGTACCTCACACGTGTTAACTCACACAGTGGTCAAAACTGTGAAGGCTCTGAGATTTTAACTTACCTTGTTTGCAAGTTTGACATGTCAGCCTGTCATTGTTTCATGAATGTTGGCAGAAGATATGAAACTCCGAGATTTGACATAAAAACTTTATTGCTCTAGCTATAGCAGTAGGCAGAACGTCAGCATTTTTTTTTGTGTGTGTGTGCCATTTCCCTGTGCCCAAATTCCCAGCAGCAATACAAAGAGGTCTGGACGAGACCTGCATATGCAATTGATTATCTTACCGGTGAGGAATCCTGAGCCTGGGGAATCTGATTCTTGAATAAGTGATGGTATGTATGACTGTCCTTTGGACAGGAGAGGATACTCTCTCTATTTTTGCTGTTCAAATATCCTTATAAAGATAGTTTGAAACAAAAAGCAGTCAATGTCTGTGCTGATAAGACACACAGAGATGTGAGAGACCCTTGATAATTATGTTCCAACAATAGCCCTTGTAGTAACCCTGTGAAATCGTTGCAGTTATAATCTCCATTTCACAGGTAAGGAAAATGAGGGGCATAAGTGATAAGTAATGTGCCCCATTAAGTAGCAGAATTGCGTTTTGAAGGAGGCTGCCTGGCTTCAGAGTCCATGTTCTCAGTCTTGGCTCTGTGCTGCACCTATTATACTGCGTACTGATCGTAGCATATGCGCTATCCTGCAGTTTCCTTCATGTGTGTCTATAATATAATATAATGTAATGTAATGTAATGTAATATATAATATAATATAATATAATATAATATAATATAATATAATATAATATAATATAATATAATATAATATAATATATATATGTACTTTTTAACTTGTTTATATCCCCCATTAGTTTTTAAGCTCCATGAGAGTTTAATGGGACTACATCTTTATTGTTCAAGATGTATCTATCCAGTGCTCAGATCAGGCCTATATTAGGTAATGAATAAGTATTTTAGGGATAAATTAAAATATATCGTAAGTGAAATCTTAATAGAGAGGAACCTTTACATTCAATCTACATTCTCTTAGATAACAGCAAGTCTTTGTTATATAACAAGCATTAGTCAATTCGGCCTGTCACCGAATGATGGGGACAGGGATCATTTAGTGTGTTTCCTATGTTTACACCTAATCATGTCCATTAAAGCAAAGACCATGAATTTTGAAAGTGCTCAGAAGAAGATGAAAATATGATGATGGAAATTTAAGTAGAGCTAATTTTAAAAATTCAATGGGTGAGAAAATGACAAATGTTCCTTGTGCATATGGGATAAGTCCTCTGGTATAGAAATTCTTTTTCAGGGAAAAAGGGACTTAAGCAACACATGAAAAGTGCTCCTCCTTTGCAATTGACAGTAATCAGTAAGTGTTGAGGAAAAGTGATTACAGATGAGAAACAAAACAAAACGAACTTTTGAGTGTATGACAGGACGATCAGCAAAAAATCCTGAGTATGTATTGTAGCCTAATGCTAATTCAGGAGAACGCTAGGAGTTTGAGAACTTGAATGGTAGGCTTGTGAGTACAAGTGATGCTGATGAAAATTCTGTTATCGGCCAAACTGTGTAACTGAAACTAGTCTTTTTATTTTTTTGATGGAAAGATGCCCAAATAGAAGGTCTATCAGGAGAAAAGTGTGTTTTGTTTTAAAACATTGAAGGTTGATTCACTTTTAAATTTGGTAGAAAGGTATCCAGGGATAGCAAAGCTTGAAACTCCTTTCAGATGAACTTGAAACACAGCCATTCAGAACCTAACCGGTTTGTGAGTTAAAAAAAAAAAAAAAAAAAAAAAATCAGAATGTTCACTTGAAAGGAAGAATAAGTTGGTTGCGCTCACATTATAAATACCAATATGTCTGGCTTCTATGAATTTTATCTTATTAATACTTCTATTTCAAAAGCAATTTGTATTTCTCCTAGCTGCATATGGCAACTGTCAGAGCAAGGAATTTTATTTTTTATATTTAAGCATAAAGCCTATGTAGATAGTATCTTTAGCAAATCGCAGTTATGTCATCCTCAAAATACAGCATTGTTTTTTACCTGGTATACCTTTAAAATTTATTCAGTGTCTCTGAATGATAATATGGACATGTCCTATGATGTTTCCTTGATTCATTGTTAGGTAGATCCTTATTGTTGCATTATGTCATAAAATAAAATTTCAATTCAGAAATCAAAGTGCCTAATATACTAACCAACACTTAATCTTTGTTCAAACACAAGATTCCTCTCCCAAGCTAAGGCTGGTGACGCTTTAGATTCCCCCAGGTGTGGATGAACTGAAAAGATTCCAAATAGTGATAACATTAATTTATCATGTTATGTGCTTAGGACTAAGTGCTTTACATGGACCATCTTATTTAATCTTCACAAAAACCTGCAAGGAAGGTATCATTCATATCACCATTTATCAATGAGGAAATGGACACAGAGAGCGTGAACAATTTTTTTCAATGTCTCATAGCTCGTGTTAGACCTCGGTCCGTATCCAGACAGTGTGGATTTCAAAGTTCCAACTTTTAACTGTTATGTCCATTACCCTCTGCCAAGAAGGCCTGGGCAGCAGTGCCAGAAAGGTAACTTGGATTATCAGTGAGATGCTGTTCGAGGACAATATGGGAAGACACTGTTGTGATGCAGGAAAGAAGATGGAGTTAGGTCAAAAGCCTGGAGATTTGAGTGCCAGATGGATTTGGGATGGAAGGACCAGGCCAAGAGTTCAGAATATGTCTTTGGGTTTAGAGAGAGTGCTTCTGGGTGATAGTTAGTAGAGGAGTAGGATGGTGATTTAAAGTTGCAGCAGAACCTTTCACATGGCAGAGAGTAAAACAGTAGAAATGATGATCAGAACTGCAAAATTTAGTGCTCTTTTTTGAATGGGTATTGGTAACGGTTGCACATCTGTTTGGTTTGTAAGACCAGGCAAAACTAGCTGTAAGCTATATTCAGCATGAATTGTCGTCAGAAGGTAAACTATTCATTCATTTTGCAATTAGTTGTTGAATATCAGCCATGCATTGGCACTATCCTAGGCACTGGAAATGCTACAATTGAGATGAAAAATGACCTGCCTCAGAGCTAAGGTTCAAGTGGGTTGGTGTTTCAGTTTAGGTGTTAACTCCTCAGAGAGGCTTTTCCTGGTCACTCAATCTGAATTCTCCTCCTGCCAACCCCATTACTCTTTAACATACCCTGTGTTATTTTCATCACAGTCCCAATTGCAGTCTCATATTATCTTGATTATTTATTTATCTGAGTATGTTTTGGCTCCCTACCCTACCCATCTCCTCTCCACCCTGGCAGCTGGAATGTGAGTTCTATGAGAGCAGGGCCCTGGTCAGTCTCCTTCTCTGTTGGTGTAGAGTAAGGACTCAACAAGCTTTGTGAATGAATGAATGAATGAATGAATGAATGAATGAATGAATGAAATGTACTACATGTACAGGGAAAAGAAGAAAGAGCAGTTATTCCCATGAGAAGCCTTATAGATCTTTCTCATCTGTGAGACCAAAACATCTAAGATTAATGTATGGCACTTAGATTTTCTGAGCAGAAAACTCACACCCATGCAGGGACCACTGCAGCTTTATAACAAAAGCACCACATCCTCTGACCATACTCAGGGCTTGGGAGCAGGTCTGTTCTCTGCCTAAGTATGAAAGGGACTGGCTGCTGAGGTGATGCTCTAGAGTTGCTAGGGGTAATACTTCTTTCCTTGGTATTCAACCTTTCATCTTCCAGAACTTTCTATCCTTTTTCAAGCTCGAGGTTGAAGTCTGGGGTTTTGTTTCTGATCTTAGCAGAGACACTTTTACTGGTCTCAAAATATTTAGATAAATAAATGGCAAATTCAAAATGAATTGACAAATTTGGATGTGGACAACTTGAAGACAGACGTTGGCTGGCAAAGAAATATCGTGGAGGAAAGCCATGACTCTCGGGAATCTGGCTTAGGCAAAAGAGAAAGTGTCAAGAGAAAGCAGGACAACTGACAAGTATCTGAGGTCATGTTTCAAATAGATCTCCTCTAGTGCTGTCACTCTTAGACAGAACTTGGTGTGTGAGCTTCATAATGTGGCAGAAAATGTCTGAGCTGGAGGATACCAGACTCTCATACTGGAGCCAGGCTTTGGAGCAGCCCACAACTAGGGCAATGAATCTTATTCTGATGACAAATGATGATGATCTGTGAGCCCACAGTGTGACTAGTAGAATGGAGAGGACTGATATTGCACACTTTTTTTTTGCTAGTGGTTAATTATGTGGAATGCATTAGTGTATATTTCTAGTTTCCAAAGTTATGTATGGGAACACTGCCCCTGATGCTGGAGACTGGATTTCTGTTCATACGTACTATGAGGCTCCGTGTGGTGATTCTTTAGATCTTTCCGTATGGTTTTAGGGTTCCTAAAAGCATGGTGTTGTCAGGCTAGTGGGACATGTTTTCATGGTGGCTGACTACCCAGAGTGCAGAAGAGGAGCTGCAAGGTTTTCTGAAAGTGTAAGGCAAATTAAATGGGAGGGGGCTATTTGAGAAGGAATAGTACATTAAGGGGCTATCAGGTAACTGTCTACTATAAATGTGCTTAGATATCTTCCTGTAGAGCTCTAAGAGAGCTGTCTGGGCATGTGGGTAGTGATGGACAACATTGGAGTGTGTGAGAACATTCAAAGAAAACAACTAGTATTATAGAATGAACAAAAACAAAAACCCACTATCAGAAATCCTGGGAACTTTGATTTTCAGAAGTCAAAGGATGACAAGAAAAAAAATAACAAAACAAACAAAACAACAACAACAAAAAGAAAGGCTAATTTAAGAAGTAGAGGGAAAATGGATATCCTGTTAAAACAGATTGGAATTGAAGTATGATAATTCTCAGCAATGTTAAAAAAATAACAGAAGTCTCCGTGAGACATTGCGATCTTGGTTTTCGAGGGCTGTTTCAACATAGTGTTAAAGGCAGAAGGCAAATTATAGTGCATTGAAAGGAGCAGGTAGAGAAAGTCAGATTTTTATGTTAATTTATGTAATCACATTCACTAGTGCTATATGAATATCTGCTATCTGTCTACAATTTTTAGGACTGTAGTAATTAATTGAAAATAGACTGCTATGCATAATTTTATCCAGGATTTTCTTTGAATTTCGAAGTAAATTAGATTATGGAACATTGGTGTTTTTTTACTTCTGTTTTCAAGGCATATTGAAGAGTTATGGTTGCACATTTTAATGGATATAGCCTCATGGCAAATTTATTTTGCAAAAATTAAAATAATTTAACGCATTGTCAATAAATCTTATCTTTTTTCAGCAAAAGAATATTTCGGGTATAGAAGGTATTTTTTAAACAGTTTCACCGAAGTATAGGGACATGCAGTAAACTACACAGATTTAAAGTACACGATCTGATGTTTTAAAATATGTGAATATCATGAAATCACCACCCTGGTGAGCATTTCCATCACCTCCCAAAGTTTCCTGTTGTTTTCTTCTT
This sequence comes from Rhinolophus sinicus, assembly GCF_057876585.1. Classification (NCBI taxonomy): domain Eukaryota; kingdom Metazoa; phylum Chordata; class Mammalia; order Chiroptera; family Rhinolophidae; genus Rhinolophus; species Rhinolophus sinicus. The sequence goes on from NC_142501.1 coordinate 69,962,115, forward strand.
AACCCTTCTCATCGTTGTCCACAGGCAAAGATGATCTGCTTTTTGACAGCACAGATTAGTTTGCATTTTCTATAATTTTATAAAAATGGCATGAGTCATACAGCATGTATATTTTTTCTTCCTTTTTACTCAGTATAACTTTTTGGGATTCTCCTATGTTGTTGTATTTATCAGTAGTTAATTTCTTTTCATTGCAGAATAGTAGTATTTGTATGGATATACCACACTTTATCCATTTACCTGTTGATGGACATTTGATTTATTTCCAGTTTCTGGCTATTAACAGTAAAATTGTAATGAACATTGTGTACAAGTCTTTATGTATACTTCATACACGTATTCTTAAAATATAGTAAGTCTATTACATTAAATTCCTTAAGTTATGAAGGTGGAGAGCAGAGAGACACAGTTAAAGTCTCAATAGTGGAACAAATTCCAAGTTTCTTCAGTGCTTTGTTCAAAGGATATTGAGAGTGTATAGCATAGTCTATTTTTTAAAAATTTTTCTTTTTTCCCTTCTAGCATCCATAGATCTGGTTTCCTATATCTGCTATAACACCTGTCTATTTCTGCTGCTTCTTATTACTGAGCTCTCTGTGTTTTATTCTGTTCTTAATCATTTTATCTGAATCTGACTTTATTTGCTGGAGTCCTTGTCTGGTTGATGTATAGTCTTGATACCCAGGTCTGACTTTTGTGCCCTCAGACCGCTGGAAACCAATATGAAATCAGCTGCCTGCCTAAGTCACCATTGCCTGATATCTTTGGCGCCAACCTTCAGTTGCCCCCTCATCGTATCTGCTTACGTGGCTTGTCAGGCTTTTGCTGTCTGATAACTGCCCCTAAGTGTACCTTCTTCATCATTCCAAACTCCCAGACTCTGCTTCTGGCCCATGTCTGGAGTTGTCTCTCTGTGCCTCTTGAGCCAATCCAAATTCCAGTGCGTGGCCTCATTTGCTCACTTAGTCTTGGGGACCTGACTACTCTCGGCTCTCGGAGAACTCCGGCTTACAGAAGCACCTCTGTTTTGCAACAGATTTGGTTTCCAAAGGATTGTTCCTAAATCTACAGGTTCCTACAAGTAAATGACACCAGATATGCTACTGCCATTGCCATCTGCTGGTGGCAGGCAGAGTTGACACAATGTTGTTCTGTTGCCCAGTTTGTTCATATTTAGGGAAGGTCTCAAGTTAAAATCTGAAATAGAAGAATGTCTATTTGTTATGTACTTGCAATTTGTACTAATTCTCAGATCTATGTTCTTCTCCATTCTATGCTTCAGCCACACTGACCTTCCTTCTGTGTGTCTCATTTCCACCTTACAGCCTTTGCATTTATTGTCCCCTCTTCCATGGATCTTCAAGCAGCTGGCTTCAACCATTATTCATGTCTCAAGTGAAATGTGATTATCTTGGAGACGTCTGCCTTGATCACGCATACCCTCCCTATCCCACCGGTCAATTACTGTCTTACTCTGTTATGTTTTGTTTGTTGCGTTTACCATTTACTAAATTTCTTTCATTCATTTATTACTCATTAAGTGACCTCCTCCTCCTACACACAGCCACGTATGAATATAAGTCCCATGAGAGCAGGGAGCAAGGAGCTTAAAGGACAGAACAATGCTTATACTGAGCCAAGGAGCTGCTCAATTAATACTCAATACTCGTATGAATAAATACAGACAGTACCTCTGTCTGCCTTTTTAATTCTTACTTATCTTTTCAAGTCCAAGTCAAACACTACCTCTTTCAAAAACCTGTCCAACAAGATTTGTTTTATCTCTTTTTACAGCACTTTTTATCCTTGCTTTATTTCTTGCGTGAAGCAGTCATGTCACCATTCTTGGTTTAAAATGTAACAGATACAGGGACCGTACCTGACTTATTCTAATATGCATTTCAGAATTAAGGACACGGCAAATGCTGAGATGTTTGTTGAAGTCATGAATAAAGTCACCCAAATTGTAAGACTATTATTTTATTCTTTTTCTTATTATGAAATATTTAACGCATACAGAAAATAATCAATAATACAAATAATACCCATATACTCATCACCTGCTTTAAAAAATTAACACTGAAGACACATTTGCAATCCCTGTGTGACCATCTGTGATACTGTGATTTCTAAGAAATACGTAGTTGGTCATTTAAATGACCAGCTACATATTTCTCATATATGCAGTGGTACCTCGGTTTTCAAATGTCTCCATTGACAAACATTTCGGTTTATGAACGCTGTAAATTTTATGGATCTATGGTATCATTAGATAGTAAAATTCATGCTAAATTTGAAGTTTTAGGGGTTGATTTTAAAGGTCTGGAACGGATTAATTCATTTTGTATTACTTTCTATAGGGAAACTGTGCCTCGGTTTTTGAATGTTTCAGAACTTGAACAGTCTTCCAGAACAGATTATGTTCGAAAACCGAGGTACCACTGTATTTCCTTCATGGTTTCTGGCTCACAGCTCCCAAAACACTTGGAATTTGCTACGTATTAAGAGCAATAAAGTTATCTTTTATATTAATGAGGTGACTTTTGGAATTCACTTAAAGATAGGTCTGGTTTCCAGGGGAACCAACCCTGTGATTAGAGGGTTAAAACTTTCATTCCCACCCCCTGACGTCCTGGGAGGGGAGAGAGGCTGAAGATTGAGTTCAGTTGCCAATGGCCAGTGATTTGATCAATTATGCCTATGTAATGGAGACTATATAAAAACCCAAAGGACAGGGTTCAGAGAGCTTCTGGGTGGGTAAACCTTGGAGATTTGAGGAGGTTAATGGGGTTGGAGAGGGCATGGAAGCTCTGTGCCTTTCCCTACTACTTTGCTCTATGTATTGCCTCCATCTGGCTGTTCCTGAGTTCCATCCTTTTATAAAAAGCCAGTGATCTAGTTAAGTAAAATGTTTCTCTGAGTTCTGTGAGCTGCTGTAGCAAATTAATCAAACCAGAGAGGAGATCATGGGAACCTCTCATTTACCTCTGGTCAGTCAGAAGTACAGGTAACAACCTAGGTTTGTGGTAGGCATCTGATGTTGCCGTGTGTGTGTGGGGGTGGTGGTGTGGGGAGTCTCGTAAGACTGAGCCCTTAACCTGTGGAATCTGATGCTATCCTTGGGTAGATAGGGTCCAAGCTGAGTTGAATTCTCAGACACCCAGCTAGTGCCCATGAACTGCTTGTTAGTAATGTGGGACGCCCCCACATCCCGAAGTTGAAATTGGGTCCAGGAACCTAAAAGACCGTCTCTCATCCCTTTCTCCTCCTCTCTTTCCTGAAGCAATCGTGATTCTGAATTTGGTATTTATCATTTGAATATTATGTGTCTGGCTATGTGGATACATGTGTGAGTATTCATGTACATTAATATTCTGGATATTATTCTGCTTGTTTTAAACAGTATATGGTAAGGGTCATTTTACACCTTCATTGTTCCCTCAATATTATGTTTTTCAGATTATCTATGTTGACACATGCTGTGTTCGAATCTCCTAGTGAGATAATTTGTTTTAATTGCTGCATAGTATTCCTTTGTATAGCGATTTCACATTTTCCTTGCTCATTATCTTGATGAAAGGCATTTAGTTTTCCATTTTCACCCTTGTAGACAAGATTGCAGTAAACATTCTTGTACCAGTTTTTTCTTGGCATCCTTAGGAGTTACTCCAGGGTTTATATTGGGAAGTGGAACTTCTGGGTCAGAGACTAGAATTGCGGCCTTTATAGGTGAGAGAATTATGCCATTGTGAGTAAGAGGAAGGCACTGAGCCAGGCTGCCTGGGTTTGAATCCCTCCTCTGCCACTTGCTACCTTTTTCAAGAAGCAGTGAGCACCAGCTCTCTTCAGCCCTTCTCATGAGCATGCATGTCCTACCTCAATCCCTGGCATCAAGCAGTCAGCTTGGCTTCAGTCTCTTTGGCTACGTCACATCCTGCTGGAGCCAATTCTCAGCTGTGAATGCCTGTTCCTGGAGCCAGAACCCAGCAGGCCTGTGGCTTTACACACAAGCACTATTTTGCATTTTCTGTACCATTTCTGGTCCATGGAAAGGTTTGTTTTCAAGCATGGAGAAATCGTTTTAGTTTTGCCTTTTAATATTTTTATGTATCATCACTATGTGTTTGGAGCAGAGGGAGTACATCAAAGCATGAACCTATTGTCACCCTCACCAGAAGTTGATAATACCTCTATGTCCTTTTAAAATAAGCAGAAATCTTAGAATCATCTAATCATAGATTTAGCTGGAAGGGATTTTCGAGATAATGAAGGTCAATAACCTTATGTTTTATAGGTGAGAGAATTGTGGCCTTAAGAAATTAACTGATTTACTGAAGTCATATCTCTAGTTAATGGTGGAGGCAAGACCAGAGCCAAAGCCTGCAGATTCCCACAATAGTCCTTTTACCACTATATCCACTACCATAGTTTTCTCTCTGTTATATTTGCATGTGACATTTTATTTTTAATAGAACTGAAAAAATAGAATTCAAGCCATTAGAAAAATGACACCTCACACTTTTACACTGACATAACATGTTTTCTTTCGAAAGATATTGAGGTAAAAATGAGAGAACAGTAGTCACTGCACTGAACTGAATATATTTTCATTAGAAGACACTATGTGTTTTGACTCTGTAGGTTTCTGTTGCATTTGGTTTCCTTGACTTTCTGAAACTTATTAGGATGGGCCCATCAATAATGGTGCTGATGCTTCAAGCCTCCTACTGCATTGGGTCTGAAAATGAACTGTGATGAATGGACCTGGCCCGTGTTTACAGTGATAGCCTATATTTCTGCTGTCATGTAGAAACGGCAGGTAGTTTAATTTAGAAAAAAGTTACGAAGAAACAAGTATTCTTTCTAATTAGGATATTTAGATTTTTGGGGGACATGACTCTTTAGAATCTGGGATGTTTGTTAAAGTCTTCGGAATTGTTTTATTCTATTTCTAGATCTTTTAGCTGTGCCTAAGCATCCGTATGCTGCTATGGAGAACTGGGGACTAAGTATTTTTGTGGAACAGAGAATACTGCTGGATCCCAGTGTTTCATCTATTTCTTATTTGCTGGATGTCACCATGGTCATTGTTCATGAGATATGTCACCAGGTATGAGAAAAAGGATCGGGTGTAAGTATAATTGCTAACTATTGAGAATGTGGAATGATTTCAGATACTTAGATTAGGAGCTAAATTCTTATTCTCCCAATTAAGTTTTAATTGTATATAGAACACTGTGTAGTTCTTTCTGGAAGATACGTCGTTTTTCTCAGATGGCAGCACAAACAGAAGCAAACACGCTGATCATATTGAATAAGCAACTGTCATTCAGTTGAGCTGAGGAGTGAGATGGCACTGCCACCCAGCAGCCTCATTGGAGACCGTATCCAGTTACTATTCCTTGTCAACCTTGCTTTATTTTCTTGTGATCATTGGTGTGTATATATGGTAAGTGCAGTGATGGCAATGATTTATTGCTTTGCTGTGAGATGCAGCTGAGTTTTGTGTACATGTCAAAATTTGCTTTTGCTGAAATCAATTTGTTATTCCCCTTTTCCCATCACACAGACACTTAGGAAGTTTTTCACTAACTCGGCCATAGACGCTTTGTTCTCAAATGATTGATATTTTTTTGTCTTGCCATGTGTAGAAATTCATATGTAAATTAGCAAACGTTGTAGTGAAGCTAAGATAAAATTAATTTCATTTTGACTTTATGCACTTTCTTATAATGAGTGGAAGGTATTACAGAGATTTTGCAATGCTTATTTGAATCTTGATTGTAGCGAGAAAAAAACTGAAAATAAATGTTCATGCTAATAGAAAGCAATGTTGGTCCTTGTTACCTGTAACTATGGATAGTTTTTAAATCAAAACACCAGAAATTTCCTTGTGATACTGTAAGACTTCAATTTATTATAAACCTAAAACCTTTTTAAAAAGCTAGAAAAACTTAAGAAAGAGTGTTGTGGAAAATCCCGTCAGTGAAAAAAGGTGAAATGCTAATGCTAATACATGAATGCTGACTTAATGATAAATTGGTCCAGGCCATACGACCATTTACCTAAATGTCAGCCTTTTGCAGTGAACCTGTAAGATGTTTGTACCTGTCATGCTGGCCGAGTTGGACAGGTGTTCTTTGCCTCAGAGACTTAAAGGGATCCATTACAGAGATAACCTGGGCTCCTCCACTGTGCTAAAGAGAAGGGTTTCCAGCTAAAATTACAATTCTTTGAGGCAAAAACAGTTTCCTTTTTGAACATTTCTAGAAATAAGTTACCTGTATAGTTCTGTTGAAATGAGTACATCAGTAATATTATCAATGTTCCTAGAACTGGATTTCATTTGTTCTTTATTCTATTAGGTTAGTGCAAAAGTTATTGTGGTTTAAAACATTAAAAATAATCGCATAAACCACAATTACTTTTGCAACAACCTAATAAGTTACTTTATTGTTATAACTTAGTAGTTAGTGTTAGGTTACTTACTAGGAAGGAATGAACCAGAAGCTAGGAGAGACATATAATAATTTTCACTATCATTGCCTAATTATTGTCTACTCTCTCCTTACCTACTTATTGTCACAATTCTTCTCTTTTTTAAATATCATGAGGTTTTTGTGTTTATTGAAGGAATAATATACGTTAAGTGCTCAGTTTAGATCCTGATAGGTATTAAGTGCTTAATCAATCATGGTAAGTAGTTCTTGTCTCCAAATGAGAGTCACAGTGAAACATCCCAGAAATGTGTCAATTTGAGCCTTCTCCCCATCCAAGGGCAGTGGGATAAAACAGGTCCAGATTTGGTCTAGTTTAGGTGAAAGTGCTCTTGCCCCACAGGCTGCCTGAGAAAGCAGGCTCACCCAGCAGCTCCCTCCCATTCACAGAAGCTGCAGGAATGCGCAGTCACTCCCAGGCACTGAGCTTCCAGTTTGCACTGATCAGAAACCTTCTTCTCGTGTCAGTCAGGGCAAATGGCATCATGCAACAAACTTGTTTGCCTTCATCACCAGCTCACAGATCACCTTTATCGTCTGGGTCTCATCTTCAGACCACTCTACCCCTCCCTTGGTGAGGTCACTCTCCAATCCCCTCCGACAACCTCCAAAGCTTGCCACTCTGACTTCTGAATTGAAGAACCTGTCATCCCAGCCATATATCATCTAGTAGCTGCAAGTTTTTTTTCTTCACTCTTCTGTGTCTTAGTTTTCTGTGTAAAATGGGGCTAATAATAATATCTACAGTTTAGGATTATTGAGAAGACTAAAGAAGTTTTTCCAAAACAAAGCAATTAGAATACTATTAGACAAAGAGTACATATTCAACAACAAAAAAACTGTTGCTATGATTTGCCCCCACTGCTGCTGAAGTGAACACCCGACAGCTCCATCTTCTTTTCTGAGTGATTCCTTGCCTTGGCCCACTAACTGGACCTGGCTGGCCCCCAGGATCCCTGCTCACATCTCCAGCATCTCAGGGCCTAGAGGTAGAGTGACTCCTCTTGCCCCCACCCCCTTCACCGTTTCCAAAGCACCATCCTCCTCCAAAAACTTCTAGCCCCTCTGAAGTTCACGTTCTTCTAACCATTTCTCCTACTTCCTGTCTTGCTTCTGTACCTGTTATTCCCGACAGAAACCAGAGAGGTCGTTGAAAAACTGAATTCAGGTCATATGCCTCTTCTGCTCAGAACACTTTTGTAGCACATTGTCACGATTCTTAAGACAGACTTTCATTTTAAAGAAGAAATACGCATTTTTGATCAGGAATAAAAATATTTAAAATATCATTTATTTTGTGGTCACCACCATATTCAGAGTTATCTCTTATTTGTATTTCAATTAGAGATCCTCTTGAGTAAATGATACTTTATTATTAATACCGAAATGCTCAGTCACCAAGCTCTGTACTACTGTCTCTCCTAAAGCTGTACGTGATTTGATACTGGTCCACTTTTTCTTTCTGTTTCTTAAATAACTCATTCCCACTTAGGGTGTTCACATTAAGGGTTGCTTAGAATTGTCTGGAATCCTATTGCCCAAGGCTTTCTTATGGCTGGCTCCTCCTTATCATCAAAGTCTGAGCTCAAATGTCACATACTTAGAATGTTTTTACTTTCATAATCTAAGGTGGTCCTTCCCCCATTCCTATTACACATTATTAGGATTTGAAATTGTGTTGTCCTTTTGCTTACTTATTTTTTATTTTCAATTTTACCTCATTCCCCCTGCCTCCGCAATAAAATGTCAGCTGCATGAGAAGAGACATTATTTAACTTTTCATCATTAAATTTCAAGTTTTTAAGAATGCGCCTGGCATAGAATGTATTTTTTTCTTTAATGAAAAAATAATTCTTTTAACTTTTTGTTGAGCTAAACAAGGGTTTCAGAGTAAGGCATCGTGATCTAATCAAAACACCGATTAAAAATTACAACATTGGTTTTTATTGAAAGGATCTTAGAGATTTTTTTGGTTCAGCCCCTTGTTACCATAGACTAATGGAGAGTCCAGTGCAGAGCCTTTTAAAAGCCCTTAGTTCCTTCAATCAGCCTATGTCTTCTCTGAATTGCTTCTGCAACTAGAAAGCAATGCTTCAGTACTTCTGTGATGAGTCACTCAACACCTCTAAGGCAGTATTCTCCATGGTTGGTCATCTCAGTCTATTAGAGGGTCTCCTGCATTCTCAGAAGACATCCATCAACCCTAATTTCCATCCATTAGTCTTGATTTGTTCCTTGTAGGACCACAAGACACAAGCCTTTTCCTCTTCTACATACTAGGTCTTCAAATATTGAAGAGAGCTGTGGTCAAGGTTTTTTTTCTCCTGAGTCCTTTATTCTTCAAGTTGGTGTGTGTTCCTTGATCATTTTATTTTTGTTCTTCGCTGAATGCATTTATCAAAAAAAAAAAAAAAAGACACAGAAACTAGTGTTATCCAAGTAGTCAGATAAGTCAATAATCTTACCACAGCACATTTTAAAATCCCCAAATCAATTGAGGAATGAATTCCAGTTATGATAATCGTAGTTTAATACATTTAATTTTAGATAAAGTAATTCTGGGATAGATTTGATTTTATCTGATATGCATTCATTTTGTCACTGCAGTGGTTTGGTGACCTCGTGACTCCTGTGTGGTGGGAAGACGTGTGGCTAAAAGAAGGTTTTGCTCACTACTTTGAATTTGTTGGTACAGACTACCTCTACCCTGGCTGGAACATGGTAAGTGCACTGTTTAAAAATTATTTAGAGCTCCCAGCCAAAGATTACTCTGGTGTTCCATTGGGCTTTTTTATCATTAGAGGTGACTTAAAATACCAACTGATACATGGAAAACATTAGCTGTCCCATAAAGAAAAAGTAACCAAAATTTTACATTTGTATTTTGCAATTTTCAATTTGTAATTTTAATTTGTACATTAAAATACTATTTCCAAAGAGTTCTCTTTTAATTGTGTATTAGAACTAAATGGAGTCTGATGTGTTGTACATTGATTTCAAAATGCTACAACTTTTCTAAATAGAAATTTTTTAAGAGTCTCACGCTCTACTGACTAAAAGCAACAAATGAACCAGACAAAGAAACAAAAACTCATAGACACAGCCAACAGTTTAATGGTTACCAGAGGGTATGAGAAGAAGGGAGGTGGTAGAAGAGGGTAAAGGGGGTCAAATATATGGTGATAGAAAGAGGACTGATTGTGGGTGGTGAATACACAACGCCCCACATAGATGATGCATTATAGAATTGTGCAGTTGAAACCTATGTAATTTTACTAACCAATGTCACCACAATAAATTTAACTAAAAAAACAAAAAAACACTGTTAAATGAAAAAAGAAATGTTTTAGATTGCGGTATGTTATAACAAACTGTCTTTAACTAGAGAAGTTAGCAAGTAATTAATAAGTGATATTTTAAGTATATAGAATTTTCAGGATATAGAAAAATGAGAACTTAATATTTCTTCAATGTGATGAAACAGAAATAAGTTAAAATTGTTGATGCATTATAGTTGTAGATGTACTTTAGGATTAAATGTCTTAATAAGAGGTGATTAAGTTTATGAAGAGTTGTGCACATTTCACCCACACTCTGGGAAATACCTGTATGTCTGAACCTGAAGTAGGATTTCTTGTCCCTTAAGCAGTGATGTTCTAGAGCATCCTAGGGGGAAAAAACAAACAAACAAAAAACTGAAAAGATGATGTGATTTTTATCTGTCTTCGAATATAATTGTTTTTTGTTTTTATATACGCTTCCATTAATCAATAGTGACTGTTATTAAATGTGACACAGGATGTATGTTGTTTTGGAACTCAAATTTAAAATTTATTTTAAGAGTTACTATATAAAAGTTGCAAAGTACCAACATTTATCAAATTGCAGAAGGTCAAATTTTACCTGTGATATAGCATAGGTGATAATACACATTTATTTGATGTTACTCTTTTTGATGTGTGAATTATTAATAAGTGATTTTCTAATTATCTGTCATGATTACAAGTATGGTTTAAAGAATATTTAAACCAAGGTGAAATATGAAGATATCTGTAAGTCATGATATAACTTGTCTACCATAAATTCAACCAACTCCTGCTGATGAAGAAATGTGATCTGACATATCTCACAGAAAAAAAACAAAACACAATGGCATACCATATTGATATATTTTAATTATGTTCCTGCAGTTTTGTCCATATTTTATGAAGGCAGTTAGGTTCATTTACACTGATGTATGAGAGAATTTTACTTAACCTTATGTATGTAGGTATGTAAGTATATGAGATACAGTTTTTAGAATCTTACTTGAACTGTTTTATCATGGTATTGAAATTAATTAAAAATGAGTTTAAAGAACTTTGAAGAAAAATCACCAATACTATGCAATATTAATTATTTAAGTATTTTTTCACAAATGTAAAATTTGAAACTTCAGTGTTTAAAGATGTTGAAACATTTCTAAAAATATCTTTTGGGTTTTAGATGACTTTCTACCAACTTTGTTTAAAATTTCATTATGCTATAGATTACTACTGACTTTATAATTTCATTATGTTTTAATATTAAAATATATCCTTACTACAAATGACTTCTTATTCATTTAGGTAAGCTTTCTTTCTTTTTTTTTTTAAAGCTCATTCAGCTATCTATGATAAAATCCTTTCTATTCATCATTATGAAAAATACCCCTTGGATTAAAAAGTAATCAACAGAACTATACATGGGGTGAAAACTGACAGCTTTTAATAGATTCATCATGACAATATATCCTGCTTCATTGTCCTTATACTGGATTCTTTAAAAAAATATTTTTTGTATTCCTTTATCATTTTTATCAGTTAAATTATAAATGTATGCCTTCTGATGAGCATTTTTGTAAGAAGAATTGCAAATGAACACGGAGTGTAAATAACACATATGAGACTGTCCTTAGAATATAGACCATGCACTGGACGTATAATAACCTTGGGATGGTAAAATACAAGATTTCATTTCTTGTAAATCCATATTTCATAATTAAGGAATGGTAATTAATGATGGCACAAGTACAGTGACACAGAAGACTCACCCTATTAAACTAAGAAATGAAAGATTAAACTCCATCACAATTAATTAGGCAATAGGGAGGAGGAACAGGTCTTGCTATAATTTTTCTTTCTGTTCAGATTGTAAAGGTTATAAATACTTCTGATTGTTGAGTGTGTTTGCTTTTTAGTAGCTTTATTTAGTTTGTAGTGTACCCCAATATATAAGTTCATAAAGCCTATAAGCAGAAACTCTAAGCAAATTGCTTTTCAATGTATCATTAATATCTTCTTTGTGAACAAAATTTTAAGAATATGTTAGCCATATAAATAAAAGAGGATAGTAAGTGACTTTCGGGCTGTGCCAGCATGATTTTTCATAATGACATCAGCAAAAGAATGAATGAAATACTAGAAAGAACAAGAGTGATGGCTGTGTCAGCAGAAACTAATACTGTTGTAATATGCACAAAAGCTTACCTCAGAGTGCATGACTTGGGCTTCACTAGAGCTTAGCCTAAAATAGAAAAACCCCAAGTCAGGCTCACATCAGGAGTAAAGAAATTCAGAAGCTGACCTCCTTTGCCTCAAATCTCAAAAATAGTGCTTTTATCATTTTTAGACACCAAGGCTCAAGCACTGAAATGCAATTTCAATTTGCTAGAGAGATTACTATGACAATCTACTTTCAATGGAATAGCAGTAAAGAAGCCCAGAATTATTACACAGTATTGTTAAGAAAGCTGTTGTACTGATTTAGACCAGCATACTTGTTTAGGCTGCTTAACTGTTAGTAAAATCTTGGGTTCTGTGCATGTGTGTTTGTTTTCAGAGCCAGTTTCTGATATAGAAGTAATCAATTTTTATATTAGAAACACTGCGTGGAATAAAAACTATTATGACAGTTTGGTTCCCAACAAACAGATCCAGTTTACCATTTTATAGATATGGGCCCTTGCCGGTAGTATGACGTAAGGTCAGAGGAATGGGTTGAAAAGAAGAAATTCAGATTCCAGGAAAGACATTTCACTTCTCTGACTCATCCTTATCTTTTGAAAAATGGGACAATTGTACTGACTTGGCAAGCTCACATAATTTTTGTGAAGATAAAATAACTTGCAAGGTCTTTGAAATGTATAAACTACTACACAAATGTGAGTGTAGGCATCATAGACCTGGAAAATGAATGCTCCATTAGAGAGGTACATTGATTTGATGTATAGAGGCCCTAATATTTCCAACCATGGTAGTCTATTTTGACACTCTAGATTTATAGCAATTATATCTAGATTACAAAATAATTACTATAATCTTTGTATCTAGACTCAGTCTCATCAAATCAATTCTTATCTGTACTGGCAATGTGGGCTATTCTGAAAGAACATAAGCCTTGTATAATGTTTCATTCATCAAACAGCAGTGTCAAGCTCATCAGAGGCAACTTCTTCAGCCCAGGGCTAAGAATACATTTCATGGGGCAAACAGTTCTTTTGCTTGACATTATTTTATCAAAGTTGGCTGTTAGTGATAGCATTATTGGATGGATCAAGTAACAGTATGCTACCGTGTTTCCCTGAAAATAGGACCAGGCCTTATACTGTAAACCCCCCCAAGTAAGACTGGGTCTGATATTAATTTATACTCCAAAAGATGCACTAGGGCGTTTTTTCAGAGGATGTCTTATTTTTTCATGTACAACAATCTACATTTATTCAAATAGTCATGACATCTTCTTCTGGCACATCGTCATAACGTCCTAAATGCATCCGTCTGGCTGACAATCTTAACTGGGGCTTATTTTCAGGGTAGGTCTTATTTTCAGGGAAACACGGTATGATGGAAGTCATATTAAATTGTACTGTGTTTCCTCAAAAGGAAGAAAAGGAAAGACTCATGTAACATAATTACCGTTCTTCAACAATTCTTGATAATTTAATTTGAAAAAGTTTGTAAGAGAGTTTTAATATAGGAAAAGGATAACTAGTAAAATGATACTATAAAGAACTCCTTATTTTACCAGACCTGGTGCTGATGCAGGCAAAACCATATTCCCTGTACATATTGCATAGGTTTTCATTATAACTTGTGTCTATATTATATGTGTGTCCTTTACTTTCCAGAATATAACATTATAAGGATGTACTGCTATAATGAAAATTACTAAACATGAGTGTGTGTTCTTTTATTAAGTGAGTTGGGATGCTATGGAGCTTCACACAGAAATAATTTTATATGCTAATAAAGTCTGAAGACTGGGAATTCTCCCTAAATTTTTATGAGAACACATACTTGGGCAAAAAGATAACTATTAGTGAAGAATCATGCAACTAATTTGATTATACTAAATACTCAGGATATCGCAAAATGTATTGCCCAGAACCTTGATAAATGTTTTTGATTGTCTCTATCATGGGCAGGACTAAAATAGTAAAAATGAGTTCTGCCATTACACTCAATATCATTTTAATAGGCTCCAACAAAAATTTCCTGCTAAATATAAAACAGTTATTGCGATAAAATTATCTTTACTTTAAATTTTTTTTTTTTTCAAAGAGAAGTTGAGAAAATCACTGGTGAACTGAAATAGAAACAGTAGTCTCTACTTATCTGATGGGGACATGTTCAAAGTGGGTGCCTGAAACCATGAATAATACAAAATCCTATAGTACTATGTTTTTTTTTCTCTATACATACATACCTAGGATAAAATTTAATTTAAAAATTAGGCACAGTAAGAGATTAACAACAATACTATTAATAAAATAAAAGAATTATAACAATATACTGAATAAAAGTTATGTGAATGTGGTTCTCTCTCTCTCTCTCTCTCTCTAATAACCAATCTGATAACTGAGACGGCTACCAAGTGACTAACGGATGGGTAGCATATACAATGTGCATACATGGGACAAAGGTATGATTCACGTGTGGAACGGAACTGGACAGCACGATATTTCATCATGCTACTCAGATCAGCGTGAAATTTAACACTTATGAACTGTTTATTTCTGAAATTTTCCATTTAATATTTTTACTGAAAATTGACCCTGATTGATTGTGAGTAACTGAAACCATGGAAAAGGAAACTGTGGATAATGGGGAACTACTGTGAGGGTTTACTGAGTTTAATGTTTTTTTCCGGTTTAAATATAAAAGTGTACTATTTACTCATTCTAAACAAAAATAAATACTCTATTACTCAGAAAGGGAGAAATAGAAAAGTAGAGAGAAAAATAATCTTGGTTTTAGTTAATATTTTACTTCTTCAGCTGTTGATTTCTCAAGTCCATCTTGAATTTAATGTCCATAGAGATAAATGCTTTCACATGCTGTTCTAAGTTAGTTAATATGTTTCAACAATGGTTGGTATGTTGGTACTGTTGCTTATAAGTCATCAATATGAAGACATATTTGCCCAGTTGAGGGGTCAGAGATAGACCTTTTGGGAATTGAATATTCATTTTAGAATCTTACCATATAAATTTTTATATAGCTGTGTTTGTCTATTCCTGAGATGTCAGTAAATTAGAAGGTGATCCAATTGTTTTAAACTGACTGATGATTTTTTATTCTCAAATGACTGACAGATACTGAATGTGAAAAATTTGAAGGTTTCTCAAGTCTAGTCCCAAGGATCTGTGGTTTTTTTGATCCTGTTCAGTAGCTTAAAAGTGACATTACTTTCATAGGCTAGAAGGGAAGTAGAAGTGCCTACTTGGGTCATTCGGGGGTCAGTCTTCAAAATGGACCTCTACATGCTTTCCCTTATTCTTCCCTTCTCCCATCTCTGCAATTTCTTTTTCTGCTGAAAATATAGAGCTTTTTTTTTTTTTGAGTAGAGAAATATTTTTTTCTCATTTAAGAATCACTGGGGTTCTATAGCCCCCTCTTCTGGGAGAAAGGGTTGCTTTTTCCTTGGCATTAGTGGTCAGAGTATTTTGGGGCATTGGTGGAAAATGGGCCTATAACAAGACAAGGAAAATACACAGAGGAGGTAAGAGCTGCAGTGAGAACAGCTGCTGATGCCAGTAAAGGGCCTTGTCTGCTATATCTGAAGTCTCAGTAACTGTAGGAGGAGTTCTGATGTGCATACACCCAATAACTCTTCATTACAAGATAACTTTTAATGGAGAATCATGCAACTAAACTTGATTATGCTAAATACTCAGGCTATTTCTAGGCATACTGCCCAAAACCTTGATAAATGTTCTCAATTGTCTCTATCCTCTATTGAAGATTAGACTGACATTCAAAGAGTGTACAAATTATGATAATCCATAAAAACCTTAGTGTTAAGAAGCAGGCCAGAGACTTGGATCCTAACTGATGGTGACTGAAGAGGTATGAAGAATTTCTAGCAAGGAATAACAATTAAAATAGGAACTGTACCTGTTATACTAACATATTAAAACACCTCTCACGAAGGCTGATATAATAACAAATAGTGTTTATGTTTTCTCTCATCTTGGGACTAATTCTATGCTTTTTACAAAATATCTTATTGATGTGCTGGTAGCCATGCTGAGGACATCAATGAGAAAGAAGACTGAAGGCTGGTCAATCATTTGTTAATTGTTGAAGTGAAAATTGCTTTAATAAAGATATTTCTCTTGATTATAAAAATGAAATAGTATGCTTTAAAAAATTTTTTGAACCTAACCCCCTTTTGTGTACTGGTTCTTTGTTTCGTATAACACAGATTCTCATAACATGGCATTTTTTTAGGGACCTTACAACCGTGTTATACTGCGGCTAGCTGTATGTAAATTAATTGAAAAATTTTATGGTACAAATGCATTTTTGAGGATAAAACTACCACTGAACAACAGACAATATATTCATACTTTTGTAAACAAAAGAATCAAGACTTTGGCTTCACAGCTGTTTAGGAAATGGAAGCTTTTGAAGAGCTTCACTGTTATCAAGGTGTGCTAAGTCTCAAAAAACGTAAATCTGCTTAATTTATTGTTTCAGATGAAAGACCAGCTTTTGTTAAGTGAGATATCTTTAGAAAGGGAAGAAGAAACAAGCATAATTCATTAGTATGCATATATATTCACTTATATTTCTATATATCCAGGTATGTGTCTGGGAGGATTTTAGTAAGATTACCTCACATTTTTTTTCCCATATGAATTTAAAAATTTAAAACAAAGCTTCAAATGAAATGTCATGTATGTTCTTAAAGGATATATATATATATATATTTAAAGCAAAGTAATTAAAAAAAAGCAAAGTAATTTTGTTCAGAAAGACACAAATTGTTTTGGGTTTTGTATATTTTAAACTTAAAGATAGATGATAAATAAGTGTTCCCTTTGGAATAAATTATTTTTTTCCAAAAACTGTGTTCAGGTTTGCAAGGTATCAAGCTATTTCTATATTTCTTTAGGAATTTCTGAAGTAACCAATAAATTGAGAGGATTAACTACTTTCTAAGAAGCAAACTCTTACTGAACCTGGACCTATAATATTATGATATTCATAAAAATATTCATAGAAATATTACAGGGAAAATTAACCATTTATTTTCTTTTCAAGTAAGAGTATTTTGTAAGCAAAATATTCCAGCTTGCTAAAAATTGTTGGATATCACTTGGTAAACCAAAAAAAATTGCTAACACCAAAAATTTATACCAAAATGATGCTATGTTCTGTTAGGCATCATCGTTCTCGAATACATATTATTGGCAATAGCAGATACTACCACTGTTTAATCTGTCTCTTTTACTACCCCTGGTGAAAATGTTTATCTTCCTACAATATATGAATTATGTGACATCAGATATTATTCAGCGTTTTCCAAAATCTGTTAAAAATAATTTGCTTTGCAAATCTCTAACATGAACACAACCAAAAATGACAGTTAGGGACTAAGTGGGCAACCAGAGAATAATTCATTAATTTTCTAATGATTAATCATCCTTAACCGGGCAACTATGTATTAAAAGACATCAGGACACAGCTCATTTCTAAGCAAGGAATGACTGTCTCAGCCCACAACACTTTATGGGATTTTTTTTTTCTTTTCATCAAGATTCCTTTAATACTGTTGAGATGTTACAAGACAAGTCTGTCAGAAATGAAAGTAGTGAGTTCAAGTGCTACAAATGAAAAAATGCAAAAGAGCTTCCTGTAAAGAGAAGACAGAGGAGAGAGAGAGAGAGAGAGAGAGAGAGAGAGAGAGAGAGAGAGAGAGAGAGAATAATATGAGGTTAATGGCGATTTTGCCTCAATTACTCCAGTAACACTTGTTATAATAAAGACTTATGTAGCATTTTCTGTGTCTTTAAACACTTTGTATGTATTTATCCTCTGTGAAATAGAGCAAGACATTCTGCTAGGAGTCTTGAGAAAACACATTTTTATTATCATTTTTCTTAAGTGTTTGAAAAGTATGGTAATGGCTGGACCTCTTACAGTCCACCACTTTGGCAACTCTCCTCAACAGTGAATCCAAAAAAATAATTTGGGGTAGAACATGTTTTGGCACTATGTTGAATAACCTCTGTGGAGGTTATTTAAGTCACAAATTTAAGTAAGTCCCTTTTTAAAACTATTCATATTCTTACCTTTTTTATTTCTGGGATTGATGAAATAAAATTCTTTCTAATGATTAGAGTGTCCAATTTGTGTCATATTTGTCTTTAAAAATGAAGATACGTGGGAATGCTTTTTTTCTTTAAGAACCTACTTCAAATACATCTGTGTCCAATTAATTCCTTTAATCATTTTATTTTCATTTCTCTAAATTTATAATCCAGTAATGCTTTTCTTGAATGTTGTTACTAGTATACTAGTTCAATAATTTTATATAAACTAATTTTATGGACTGCTGCCACTTTTTTGCCATTCCATTCAGTCATACATTTTATCCATTCTATTTAATTCATTCAAAGAATTATTCAGCACCTAAAATGAAGCATTCAATTTTGTTAATTTCCGTGGAATAAACCTCATGATATTATTAGCATGGAACTGCTATATATCAATTTCTTATGTACACTGTATTTTATCTTTATTGTAAAGGTTTCAGTGAGTAGATGTAGATAAATTCAGATTTTTTTTTTTTTTTTTGGCTCTTAGTTGACCAACCATGCCTCTGTCAGAAATTGCTTTGTTTATGGAGTAGCTCAAAAACATAGATCCATAACCTCAATCAGACTGTTCATATTCTTGGATATATCTGGAAAATAAAATTTAATACTGTAAGCCTTAGCAGGTTAGCCAAATGATGAAACAATTAGAACATTTAGCTACCTATTTTTATTTTTCTATAACATGGCTCAAACATGTTCTCTAATATTTACTCAGATTTACCTAGTTACAATAGCCATTATTTTTCTTTAAGATTTTGAGTAATCTGGCAACAAGTGTAAAGTTTTAACAGGCTAGGCTATTTGATGAACTGACCATTTATATCATAAATATTTAAATTAAAGTACATAAAAATGTGGTATTTAATAAATTTCATTCATCAAGTTAATATTTTTGCTACAGAGTTAGGTCATTTGAATTATTATTTATTTCGCAAATTAAAATAACTTAAATGAATTAACCACTTGGTAAACGTGTTAATAACTTCTGGGTGGTGATTAGCTTATCCTTGAATTCTTCCAGATTTGAATGGTATAAGAAAGTTTCCGTTAGCATTTAAACAGAAATTTAATTTAAGACGATTAATCAGTATGCATTTAAAAATATTCTGAATTTTATCAATTAAATATTATAGTGCCTTCGACTGGTTATTATTAATGTACCTGCAAAATAGAGATTCATTGTGATGAATGTGAGAAACAAATGTGTATCAAAAGAGATTGGCAAATTTGATTTTATTGAAATGTCTTATCAACTTGTCAAAAAATTAAGCATAGAGATAGAGGAAAAGATTCATATTGCCAAAGTAGAGGTAGGATTTTTGAAAAGACGAAGAGACTATTATCTCTCAAAAGCTTAAAGTCTACGAAGAGGATCCTGAAGTGACATATAGAAGAGTGGGAATGAGTTCATGTTATCTAGCCAAGGATAGGAGGTAAATCTCCCCCACTAAATAATATGCTTCCTCTAGTTAGGGACTGTTTATTTCTCCATTATTTCTCAGCATTTAATTCAAAGTATAGCATCTATGAGGGTCTTAATAATAAAAATCTGGATAAAAGTTAACAAAAAAATTATGAAAGGAAGGTCAATAAATCATTTGTGAAAGATTATAACAGTTTCTCTATATTAGGAACTCATTTGTTGAATTAAAAAGAATATTGACTTTAAAATTATATGAAACTACATTGGAGAAATGTTTGAAGGAAAATAGAGGGAAAGGAGTCAAGGAATCCTAAACAAAATAAAGGGAAGTGAAATGATATGAACATTGTAAGGGGATTATATGAATGCACATGGCATATGGTGACTGTTCATAGATTTTTTTTGTTTGTTTGTTTGTTTTGGGGGCTGCTGGAATCAGAAAGAGCTATGTAATTAGACAAACTGTAATTGTTACTGTGATTGGCATTATTTGAAGTACTTTCATGATTGTTTCTTAAGGCCCAGGATTATCATAATTAATAAAAATGTGAGTGACTAAATTGGTGGTAACTTCTGCCATATAAATATTGTTACATCTTTAAGCATCTTGAGTAGGTAAGTGTGCAGAACGTTTAGAATTTGGTTGTATATAATGCAGTACATTTTGTGTTCCATCTTAGAATTTTCCCTCAGCTGTGTCACATCTTGGATAATATGAGACATGACACATTTAGCTTGGATATTACAAACAAAATATAAAGCAGCTGAAGGATGTAGTCATTGAAGAGACTCACGATTTAACTCACTCTCTGTGTTAGCCATGTTTGAGAGTACGGCAGTTCATAAAAACCTATGCAGGGAGTTATTTGGGGTTATGAGAAGCTTATAAAAATCATCCAAGATGTTCACAGAAATATAATTGCTTTTTTGTTTATGGATTGATTAAGTCATCTTAGAACATTGGTAGCTTGGCGGTGGATGAAATATGGTTGATAGTTAAAAGAAATAACTTACAGAATGCATTTCAGTTACTTAAGTATAAAGCTTGTGTGAAATCACAGAATAATGTTATATCAATAGAGATCTGTATGGATTATTGTATTCATATACCACTTTCTGTAAAAAATTATGTAAACAAATACAGAGATACAATTTTCAGTATAGTACTTATTTCATTGTAGGCATTAATGGTGATTATTTTTAAAATTTATTATTCAATGCCTACTGTATATATGTGTTTACACAAGTTTGATTTTACTATAAGTGGACTGCTTTAACAAGCTGTGCATGACAATGATTAACATCTTGTATATGTGCATTTTAAACATGAGATTTTGAAATGTTATTTTTAAAGTACATTATTTTATGGAAGCAACATTTATTTTCATTAGCTCTTTAGTTTTATTTCATCTATCAATGTGATCAGTGTCTGTAAAATGTTAATCAGCTAAATAATGATATACTCTTTCACAATACATCTAGCTAACCTTCAACTGAGTAAA